>NC_050603.1:9153267-9453267 GCF_013368585.1 Megalops cyprinoides
TGCCATCCCCAGTGCTGGAGTGCTGGACGGCTGGATACTGCGTGTGTTTCAGGAGAGTGCGGGTCTGTCTTCCACCTGCTGCGCAGTTATATAAAGCCCAGGAGCCCGTTGCCCCCTGGCCGTCTGCGAACTCTGGCGCGCGGCGTGGGGAAGATGTGGGCTCCGCCTGAGCGCTCCGAGCCCGTGTCGTTTTAAGCGTCGGGGGCGGAAGTCCCGCCAGCGTCGGTGGAGAAACGTGTCGCTGCGGCGTGGAGCCGGTGAGCTCGCCTCTGTCCTGCCCGGCAGAGCGGGGCAGAGAGAGACGCTGTGCACGGCCCTCCGCGGGAAAGGAAGATGATGATGATGAGGGTGGTGGTGGTGGCTGTGTTCATGGCGATGTTACTGATGTTGTTAATGGCAATTGTGATTGTTTACAGTTTACAGTGATGGCGATGTTGATCATGATGGGGGTGGCAGTGTATCATAGTGGTAAGGAGCAGGGCTTGTAACCGAAAGGTTGCTGGTTTGATTCCCTGCTGGGGCACTGCTGCAAGGTACTTAACCCACAAGTGCCTCAGTAAATATCCAGTTGTATAAATGGATAACATGTAAAAACTGCACCCCTATGTAAGTTACTCTGGATGACCATAATGTAATGTAATGATAATGGTGATGATAAGGTTGTTGGTGATAATTGAGAATGTGAGTTTGCCCAATGTGGACAACATCCAATGCAGGTGACATCAGGGTTGTCTCCAGTTTTGTTTGGGTCATTGTGCTTTTTTATTGGCCCCTGAGCACATTGACAATAAGGCCGGTAATTGTACTTTACTTCTATGCATAAATAGGAATGGCTGTTTGAGTATCTGCGGTGTTTCCACGCCTTCCTCACCACACCAGCAGCGGCTGCAGAGCTACTGCGCAGAATTACCATCCAAATAAGGCAGCGCTCAGTGTTCGAACTGAAGACTTTCTTCTCAATAAGTTAATTACTTTCCCTACAAAAAAAGCTCTTTTCAAAGTGGGACTGGCCGGTTCATTGCGAGAAATCAAATACCGCTTTGGAAGAAATTGCCAAATGTTATTGAAATACATTGAGGAAACCGTAAAAAAAAAATCAACATAATAATAACAAAAAAAAAAAATGGAAGTGAGTTAAATGCCACCCGAGAGCCATGGGAAGCGGCTGCAGGTTCCAGGAGCAGCGGCAGTCTTTGTGCTGTTTAGCTCAGCCTGCTGAGAGACGGAGGAGGATGAAGCTGCTGGAGCTCCAGGAACTGTGGACCCCAACAGGGGGAGGGAGGGAGAGGGGGTGTGTTACATAACTGCACCCCCCCCCTCCCTTTCTGTGTCGGAGGAGTAGAGTTTCTGTTCACTCATTATCCTGTCTGTGCGTATGGGAGTGTGTTTGTGTGTGTGTGTGTTATTTGTTATGCTCGACTTGCTTAGCCGTCTGACGTCTTCAAGACATCAGCCATCAGCAGACTCCGGTTGTGTCTGAGGATAGTGGGGAATGTCTTTACACTGTAGTATATTTTCATTCGTGTATTATGAGGCCACCTTGTAAGAATGTTATTTTAGTGTTAGAGCTCTTAAATTTTTTTAATGGATGATTGCATTCTGGGCAGACTTTGATTGTCAATATGAGTGCAACTGGCAGACGATGCCAAGTTATAAAAACAAAACTGGATGCATTGTTCTGTGATATTGCAATGCAAGCATGATGTTATGCATGCAGTGCATTTGTAACTGATAACTGCTGAGGATGTCCCTGAGTCCCAGGGAAAGTCTGTCCGTCACATGTCTGGGGTGTGACGCCGTGAGTCTCAGCAGGGATTTGAACCTGTTGCTTTCGTTCAGGCGTGAACGGAAAGGCGTGGTCCGACGGATGGACGCGGTCGCTTTGGGATGCCCCGACGCTGTCACATGGGCTGAATCACACGGCGTTCCCCACAATGGCTTGGAGAGAGAGAGAGAGAGAGAGAGAGAATTGCCCAAAGTGAAATCCTGGTTGCCATGGCAATATCAGCACGGGGGCAGCCTACGTCTCCTCGTCTCTGGGTGAAGTGACCCCCCCAAAGGAGATTGGGTGGGGGGGGGGGCTCTGTACCTGGGAGCCTCAGGTTATTCTGGGCTCCCTGAGTTTGCCCCCCCTCCCAGCCCCCCCCCCGTACATCTTCCTCTTATCATCCCTCTATCCTGCGGAAGTGCCTTATAAGGACAGGGGCGGAATTTGAAGAGTGGCAGCAGAAATCCCACACAAGCTGAACAGGAACGCGTCGGTACAGAACACCCTGCAAGGGGCAGAGGGAGGGAGGCAGGACTCGCAGTGCAGTCTGATGGGGAGATTAGACCCCTCTGGCCCTTGGTGATGCTCTGCTGAAGCGCTGAAGGTGCGATTACTGAAAGCTGGAACAAAAATCAGAGGCGGGATCACTGGTTGCTAAGAATTTCTGGTCCTCCTCATAGTCCCCTCAGTGTGAGCAGCGCTTGCTCAGTTGACCCCTGCGAGGCGAGCATGTGTATGTGTGCATGTCAGCGTTTGTCTTGTGTTTTTCCGTGTTAGTACACACCTTCTGATGTGAGAACGAGGTCAGTTTCTCAGAGAGCACAAGCCAAGCTGGTCAGGTCTGTAACACTGTTCTGGCACGGTCCCCCCGGCTACTCCCACATACTCCTCAAATTGCAGCGCTACCCATGTAAACCCAGGTTGACATCATTATTGGCACTGTCTTTTATTAAGGCTAATGAGGTATTTTTATTCAACCCCCCGTCCCCACCCCATATTCACATTGCAGTGAAATTAAACACCCTGTCCTGCCATAAATGAATTTCACACCCTGACCCTGTAAAAAGCAGGCCTGGTTCTGCTTGTAATGGCAGTAATAATGAGAGAAACTATAACCCTGATGAGAATAATATACATTTTCATCATTCCCAGCTGTGCTGTTCTGGTGCTAGAGTTTACCTGGCACATGTGCTAACATTTTTAGCTGATACAGGCAAGTCCACAGTCCTGAATGGCTTCTCCTCAGTTGGACTCACTCAGTAAGGTTACTGATTTGTGGTGAATGTTTAAATCAGGACACCTACATTACCGCTGAAGAGGCTTTGTTTTGTTGCTGTCAATTATGTTTGAGGTTCAGCTTTATGTTTAGAGTCAGTGGTTGTCATTATGATCAAAATGAATGAACACACACACACACACACACACACACACAATGAACACACCCCCTCCCCCCACCCGACCCATCTTTGTTTATGTCTGGAGTAGTGATGGCTTTTGCGTAAGGGATCTGATTCATAAGACAACAGTTCAGGACTCGGGTCAGTAACTTCCATGACATTGGCATATAAGAGCTGTCTAGTAAACTGCAGTAGTGCAGGTGTGAAGGGGGCTGGGAGAGAGGGGGGTCATCTGGGGTTCTCCCACAGGGTGTCCGAGGATTCTGTCCATGTGTTTATAGAGTTCCTTTGTTGGCTGGTGATCTCGGCGTTTTAGGGGGTTAAAATCATGCCGTTTTTTTTTTTCTCTGTGCCTGTTAGGTGACGCACAGCAAGGAGTGAGGGAAGAAACCATTTTCCTATCGCTTCACGGGGGCGGAAATGAAATGAAAGCCTTATTTCTGCTCTCTGCGGGTTTGTGCCGGTACCGCCCACGCCCGACGGGCCGAGGTTCTGGTACTGCCGCCGCTGCGGCGCGCGGTGTTCAGTGTTAAACTCGCTCCTCACCAGGGCAAACACACTCCCAGCCTCCGAGAGATTAAATCTGCTCATATGAGGAATTTAATTACAACACTGATACACAAAGTGCACGGGTACATATGCTGTGATAAACCCTCTCAAATCCTGTGCGTTTTTTTTTTTTTTTTTTATAATACAAGCGGGCTGTGGTGATAATCCTGAAGAGAATGTGAATGAAAGCGCAGTTAGTAAACAGGAAGTGTTTAAAAGTTCAAAAGTGTTGACATTTCCTTCCTGCGAGTGAGAGATGACCCCTCTTCGGCCAGGAGACTAGCGTCTGTCTTTGGGCATCACGTGTCTTGCTGGATGAATTTAAACCTTTCCTTTTCTGCTGTGTTACTTTCTATTAATTCTTTTTTTCCACACACAGCAACGATTTTCCTTCTATAATTATCTGTTGCAATTTCGGTTTCCATTGGATAGCCTTCAGTAAAATAAGTCTGAACTCCCTCGAGGCTCCTGAGTGGGTCAGACAGTAAAGGAACCTTTTCCTCAGTGCAGGCTGTGCCCTCCATTCCACTGGGGAGGGGGGGCGGTAGGGGTGGGTAGGTCAGCCAGGGTTCACTCATATTGTTGGAGCACCTTCCAACTTGTTCAGTGCCTGCCAGTTATTGGTGTCAGCGGGGATGCGCCTGTTCTCTGTTCAGCGTTTCCCTCCTGGTACACTATTGCAGTCACATTGGCTTGCATGTGAATTGAAGTCTCGCACGCGCTTAGCCCTGCGATCTTGCCTGGGTGTAAAGCTTGTTACATAGGGGCAAGCTTGATGTTCATTTGGCATTTACAAGTAGTTGGGTGGAAAAGGTGGAATTTTACATTCTTCTAAGTCTGCTTCTCAGTTGACTGCAAGTTTTGTTCTAGTTTTAGTTGTTCCCCAAGCATACCCCAAGCTGTACTCCAGCACTCTAAAGCTTTGTAGTGAAAGCTGTGCACTGAATTCTGAACACTATCATTTTGCCTTTGTATGTCTGTGCTGAAAAGTTTTTTTTTTTTCTTTCTTTTTTGTATTGCAGATAAGATTGAAGAAGCCCAGAAAGAACTCAAAGATCCTAAAGGGTCCCAGAAAGGTGAGTGTCATCATTCACAGAGAAAAATCAGCCCTCTTTCACGTTTAGAGTAAGTGTAGTTTGTGTCAGAAAGTACCATTTATAGCAATACAATGTGCTTGGAAATGTAACCAGAGCTCCAAATAGGAAGGTAAAATGACACAGTTGAGCAGCTTGTGCATTCAAAGTGATGAGTTAAGTCATTTCTTTGGTGAGCGCATGGCTTCACCCGATGGACACCATACATCATCGGAAGCATTTGTGTCAAAGTGTCATTGTGTGCTGGTAGTGCAGGGAAGAGCCAAACCTGAGTCTGCTTGTATAGTGTGATAGTCCCGGAGCATTTTTTTTTTTTTTTTTTGGTTTATAAAAGATTCTGCATCTTCACCAAATGACAATTTCAATGCAGAAGCTGCCCGGCTGATTCCTTTGAGCACCGACTCCTCCACCTGTTCCTATTATGTATGTTCCAAATAAAACATCAGGTAGCTTTGTTACCTTGTGGCAATCCAGCCTTTCTGTTCGTTCTGGAGCCTGTATTTTCAGTGGCTGAAATCTGTCCGTTTTCAAACATCTTGCCTCTCCTTCCTGTTGTTCATTTAGCCTGAAAAGCACGTCCTTGCCCTGCTCGCGGGGAGGATATTAGCCGGTCGGGTGCTTTCGGCTTCAAAAAGAGAGAGAACAATGCAATACCTACACAACCCCCCCCCCCCCTCAGGGCCATACGGAGAATGAGGGGTTTGTGATGTGATTTTGGCCAGCCGAGTTCCTTGATGATAAAGAACAAACGAGCAAAGATGAGCAGAGAAATGGCTTGTCTGAAGGGGTGGGGGGTGTGGGGGGGAGGGGGGGTGGTGTTTCCCCGGCAGCTTTGTCAGCTGTGAAAACAGGAAGTGAGAGAGAGCTGTGGTGTGAAAATGTGCAAAGGCAATTAGTATTCTGAGGGTGTTTCCCTGATCTGCAGCCGCACAGAGCGTCCTCCACTGCACTGCTAGCAGGGGTGTCCTGTGTGCTGTGCCGCGTTCACATGCATCTCAAGGACGCGGGTTTTGTAACCGGGGTCTTGTTGTTGTTGCTGCACGCGTTGCGAAAATGCGTTTCCTTTTTTTTTCCCGTGAAGGGGCTTTGTGTTCTGTGTTTCTGTACGTGTGGTGTGGTCGCAGGATCGTCCTCAGTTGGAAGTCTGTGGATTATTCTAGTATTGGTGTGTGATTATTTAACAGCAGTGCGTGGGGGTGTGGGGAAGGGAGGGGAGGCGAGGGGGGGGGTGGGGGGTTAGTGTGCTGTTCTGAAAAGCCTTGGAGCTCTGAGATGAGAGAGTGTGCAGGTTCCTCTGTAATACGCTTGGATATATATACTGCCCGTTTCGCCCCCATACCAACCTAATTGTTGCACAGACGTCAGAGTGTGTGTGTGTGTGTGTGTGTGTGGGGGCCAAGGGGGGGGGGGGGGACGGTGGGGATTGCAGGAGAGATTCTGAGCCTCAGGCATGTTCTCAAGTCACCCCCATCACCCTGTCACCCCCCCCCCCCCCCAACGACAAGGAGAGTGAAATGACACTGTGCCCTGCTTCCGATAATAGACAAAACAGAGAGCAGAGCATCCTCCAAGAGAGAAGCAAAGAGAGGGGTGTGGCCATGAGAGAGGGGTGGCATGTCCATGGGGTAGGGGGTGTGGCTATGACACAAGAGTGCAGTGTTCTTAAGGGTTCGTGTTGGGGAGAGCTGTTGTGATGATGGGAACAGTGCACTGGACCACAGGGCTTTTGTGAGGAGGGGATTAGACCGGATTGTAAACCGGTGAACGACTAGGAATCATCTTCTTACCTCACCGTCCCAGTTCTTTTTTTTTTTTTTGCATTTGCTATCCCACTTTGAGCAGGAGTTAAAAAGCTTAAATGGTAAGCCTTTACCGACTGACTGTGCTGACTCGCCAGAACGGGGTCATGTGTTGGGGGAAGCCGAGGGAGACGTGGGAAAGCACACGCAGGACATCTTAAATCCCGCCTCAGAATAACTCCGGCTGGTGATGTCACCGCCACTATCTGTCACACAAGAATCTCCTAAGCTTGGAGATGCCTTAATCCGTTCCCACAAAAAAAGGCTTCAGTTTGTCTCACGATGTGTTTGAAATTATATAAACAACTTTACATGGGTGTTTGTTGGCTTAGTTTCAGGACAGGCCTGGTAATTATTCGGCCAACAGAATGTGAATGGTCCTATGGGGAAGGCTTATGGTTTTGGGAATACTGGTCTTCTCATCAACCGCAATGTTGTCAGCATGAATCAAATCAGCTCTTCTTTCCCAAAACGCCATATTTTCAAACCATGTGTACATCCGACACACTACAACCATCCACATTTTGAACGAAGTAAGAATAAATATTTGGCTTCTTTCTGGACAGGGATTTGACAGAATTTGGCAGGGGGATTGTTATTTGAAGGAGGGGTTTAAGTATTTGATATTATAAATCTGGAGTGTGGAGTTGGACAGGGCTGTAACCCTGTGCAATATTTAGTGTGAACAATGTGCAATAATGTTAGAGTAGTCAGCAGCCATTGGCTTTGTTTTACTGAAACACAGTGTCTACTATATATGTAGGACATTGCTGTCTTGCTGTCTTCCATAAGAGAAAATGCTATAGCGAGATCTGGAGTAGTTGGAGCAGTATTGCCATAAATGGGCACTGACAGTCTCAGATCCAAATCAGTAGCAAAGCTATTCCAAAGACAAATGCCTTTAAAGACAGACATTGTAAATTGGACAAAAATATGAGGAATATAAGCTACAAAGGAGGATCATTCTGAACAAAGACAGGTGCACCTCCTGCTTTCCTGCCTAATATACAAAAATTATAGGAGACATACATTACAAAAAAGTATGAAGCTGAGACCTCAAACGAATGTGCTCCCAGACCAACATAAAATCCTGGTCCTAGTAGCTGAGTGCTGCCACAGTCTGAGTAACAGTATGTAGACCATGCCACAACAAGGTTATTGTTTATAGATTGGGAGAGACTGAAGGATTTTTTGAGTGTTTGTAAGTGTCATAAACATTATTGTCATTTAGTAATAATTTATAGCAGTGTTGTTGTTTACTAAATCGGTTACAAACTCTCTTTGGCAACAGCATACTTTTTTATGGTCACGGCAATAAAGCACATTTAAATTTGATTTTGAGAGAGAAAGGGAGAGGGAGGGGATACAGAGAGAGGGAGAGGGAGGGGAGAGAGCGAGAGAGAGAGAGCGAGAGAGAGTGGGTGTAATAAATAATGATCTGTGGGCCTCAGTAGGTTGAGACACAGTGGTTGAGCAGAACCTGCAGATTCGGTTTCGGCGGAGCCCGATATCTCCGAGCGATCGGCCCGATATCTGTGAGCGACCCGCCTTGTGTCGTATTTGAGAGAAGCCACAGGCGTGATGGGTGAGCTCGTTCTAAAGGTGCGTGCCCTGACGGACCGACAGTGACAGTCGCAACACAGTGACCTGCTGTTTACTGGATGTTTTTTTTTTGTTTTTGTAAGAACTTACTGCGCAGACATGTATGAGAATATGTGTGTGAATATTCTGTAAAATGCATGTAACGGTAGTTGATGTTAGAAGAAAAACAAGTCCCGATGTTGGCGGTCTCATTCAGCTTCATATCAGTGATGCTATTTTTAAAATGATAGTCATAGATGACGATGATATTTGTTTTCACGTTTGTTATATTGTGCTTGTTATTGTTATGAAACACACTGACTGTGCACCGTTATAGAAACTTGGAAAAAGTCAATTTTTTTTTTCTCCAGATACAATGGAAGTGTGTGTGTCGACATATGAACTTGTTTTGTGAAACCGTTAGGAGAATGTGAATTCGTGCGTCGAGGAGCGTTATGCAACAGAACATCACTTCAGATAGATCAGCAGCCCATGTTGTTCAGTAGCATCGCAAACAACAAGGCGGTCATTTAATTTGGTGGATGTGTCTATTTTACGTAAGGAGCCTTAAAATCTTTATTGCCTCATCGCCCCCCACATCACCCCCACCCCCGCTCTACATGCATGCACACACACACACACACACACACACACACACACAATAATGGAAAATTTAGGTATCGATTCAGTTTTTTCACAGATTCAGTTGTAAGGCAGGTACTAATTAAGGGTTGCTTAACAGTATGCTTAACTTCAGTGCAATCCAAAAGCCACAAGGTAAAAGGATATTTTCAACCCACATCTGTCTCTTAATAATTCCAATGGCATTCCTAACTTCAGGGTTACATTACTTGTGTACCTGCATTCTGTACCTGCACTCTTCCAGACCTCAGGGATATGGGGAGAATAGGACCACATCTCTGTGTCTCTTACCTTTTAATCTATCTCCAACCAGAAGAGACCCTAAGTATCCCACAGCTCACCACATCACTTCCTGCAATGTAGACGAGGGCCTTGATCCGTGACAGTCAAGGTTGTAACCTGTGACCTCTGAACTTGATGTGACAGATGACGAGGACAGCGGACAGGCTGTGAGGGATGGGGATCTTCTTGTGACTCAGAGCAGATGTGAAGCTTGACAAACACAGGCTGAACTGGATATCTGTTGGTTTTAAAGATGGATTTGAAAGATATAAAAAGCAAATAATTTTAACTTAAAAAACAAACAGAGCACTAACATAATTTCCAAATGCAGGTGAAAGTGTATGATGATCTGAAACCCCTAAAGTCATGACTGTTGCTGGAGGAAAAAGACAAAAAAACTCCTCAGTTCACTTTACTAGTACATCTTCATGTACAAAGCAAGTTGCATAATGCATAAATATATACTTCTTGGAATGTTCTTATTTAAATTAACAGCCTTTTTTGCCACCTACACGCAGGTGTCAGTGAGAACAGTCGGAGGAGTGTGGACGGCATCAAGGGCCTGAAGCGGAAGAAGGTGGTGGCGGAGAGCCAGCTGAAAAAGATCCCTAAATCCCCAGTGAAAAAGCCCTCGCAGGCAAAGACCTCAGCAGCCAAGGAAGCCACGCCCTCCTGCTCCTTCCCCGGCGGCCCCTCCCAAAGCAAATCTGCCGCACCTGTTCAGAATGGAGATCCTGACAGCACCCTGCAGGCGCCGCCCCGCCCGCCTGTGGGAGAGCCAGTGAGGGCCAAGGCCTCGCCCAAAGCAGCCGGCGGCGACAGGCTAATGCAGACAGAGGTGTGCAGCACCCAGCAACAGTGTTTTGAGCCCTGCGATGGGCAGAGGGGCTCTGCCTGTAGCGTAGGGGGCTCGCTAAGGGACAACTGGGGCGGCACGGCCAACAGCGACAGTACCACAGCTTCCCACACAAGGGCCCCCCTGGAGGTCCTACTCAAGGCTATGGAACCAGATCTGTGCTCCTTGGCAGAGAGGAAGGGCTCTTTCTCTGTGGCCAGCATCGGGACTGCAGGACCAACCCTTACCGCCCACACCGCTGTGCCAATGCCTTCTGCCAATGTGGGCATCCCAGCCCAGCCCTCCTTGACAACACCTGACTTTGCTTCCAGGCAACAGCAGTACTACTCAAGCGTCCCCCAGGGGGCGCCGCTGAGCGGCCTGGTAGCCAATCAGGCAATGCCTGTGCAGTACCAGCAATCTCAGGCCGCTCTGCCATGCCGGCAGCAGGAGGTGGTGCGTTCTGCCGCACTCCATAGGGAAAAGCAGGGTATCCAGCAGAGCTACAGCGCAATGCCCGCCTCCGCCCTGACTCATTCGCCCACCCCCTCAGGCCCCAAGGTCCTGCCGCAGAGCCAGCCCACGGTGCACACCTGCCAGTCCGTCTCAGCCAGCGTGCCCAGTGCCATTCAGGTCCCCGTCACCCCCGGGTACCACCAGGTGCAGATGGCCACCATCGTCACCCCGGGGGTGGAGCAGATGTGCAGCTCCTCCGCCAAGGACCAGAAGCAGAAGAAGCAAGGCAAGTACGTGTGTGAGTACTGCAGCCGCGCCTGCGCCAAGCCCAGCGTCCTGCTTAAGCACATCCGCTCCCACACGGGGGAGCGGCCCTACCCCTGCGTCACCTGCGGCTTCTCCTTCAAGACCAAGAGCAACCTCTACAAGCACAAGAAGTCCCACGCGCACGCCATCAAGCTGGGCATGGTGGTGCGCTCGGACTCGGGCGGTGGAACCCTGTCGCAGGAGTCAGACAGAACGGCCAGCACGCACTCGGACGTGGAAGAGAGCGGCGAGAGTGAGGAGGAGAGCGCGGCCGACCTGGACCCTGAGTCGTCCCAGAGCAGCATCGCAGGGTTGTCTGAGAGCAGTCGTCAGAGCGGGAGCGCCGCCCATGCCAGCCAAGGGGAAGCAGAGCCAACGGCCACTCTTGAGGCTTTAAAAGCCACGACCAATCAGAAGGCCGCAGAGCCCAAAGTGACAGCCCCTCTGCCAAAGGTAGTGGTGTACCCCGTGAATGTGTCCCCCTTGCGCGCAGACAGCCCGAGGGTCACAGACTCCACCCCCGAGCTGGCACAGGCCCAGAGGCAGCGCGAATTTCAGGCCACCAGCGTCAGGTCCAACATCACGGTCCTGTCTTCCTTGACAGAGGTGGACTGCACAACTCTGCAGGATACCATAAGCGAGGATGAAGAGAGGCACTGCAAGCCGTCTCCTGGTGGCGGCCACGCACAACTGCAGAGGCAGGAAGCCACAGAGTTCTCCCTGCTGCAGAGACAGCAGGCTACGGACGCCTACCAACAGCAGCAGGGCAAGGGCCTGCTGAGCCCGCGAAGTTTAGGCAGCACGGACTCCGGCTACTTCTCTCGGTCTGAGAGCGCAGACCAAGCCATGAGTCCTCCAAGCCCCTTCGTGAAGATCACCCCTCCGACAGACATGGATGTGTCCAAGAACCCGTTGATGAGTCATTCCGTTGTAGCGACAGTCATGCAGGCGACACACGTTGAAAAGCCTCCTGCTTTACAGGGCCAGATGCGTCCGCCGCTGGAGACCAAAACTCTTTCCCTCGAGGAGCGCATTTCAAAGCTGATATCAGACAATGAGGCAGTGGTGGATGACAAACAGCTGGACAGCGTCAAGCCAAGAAGAACATCTCTCTCAAGAAGAGGAAGCATCGACTCTCCCAAATCTTACATATTCAAGGACTCTTTTCAGTTTGACCTTAAACCCATGGGTAGGAGGTCAAGCTCCAGCTCTGACATACCAAAGTCCCCTTTCACACCCACAGATAAATCCAAACAGGTGTTTCTTCTATCCGTTCCTCCTCAGTACCCATCTATGGACTGTCTGCCTATAACAAGGAGTAACTCAATGCCCACGACACCTGGATTTTCTGCACTTCCCCCGAACGTGCCCGCCCAGCCTAATGTTCTGCGTGGCTGTCAGTCATTCGATGACAAAATTGGTTCCCTCAACGATGACGTTTTTATATCGGCCCCTCCCACCCCCAATCCGGCCGTACACCCCCGAACGCTTGTAAGGCAGATAGCCATTGAAGATTCCTCTACAACCGAGGGGCACGGCCTCGTCTCTGCGCGGTCCATGGACGAAAGTCGCCTGGGGCCCAACTTGTCTACAGAGATCATACAGAGGAGCAAGTCATTTGAACACGGACCTGGGCCTGAGATAAATAAAAAGCCCCAACAGGGCAAAGGGACGATGTTCGAGTGCGAGACCTGTCGTAACCGGTACAGGAAGCTGGAAAACTTTGAAAATCACAAGAAGTTCTACTGCTCAGAGCTGCACGGACCCAAAAGCAAGCCAGCAGCCGTCCGGGAAGCAGATCAGGATGTGTTCTTGCGTGGCATGCAGCAGTCCCAAGCTTCCCATCAGAGAGCCACAGGCATCCCAGGCATTGCAGAGCAGCAGACATCAGTACGAAAGCGTAGGAAAATGAAGAGTGTGGGTGATGATGATGACCAGTCGCCAACAGAAACCAATCCTCCGTGCTCTGGGAGTTTCGACTCATGTCAACTGTCCAAGGACATTCGGGGCAGGACATTTCCTCAGGCCTCTCTCATAGTGGAGCTGCAGTCTGCCAGCAATCCACCACAAATCTCTCCAATACAGTTGATTGGGAGGGGCACAGAGACGTCAGAGTCCAGACTGTCTCCTATTAGAGAAGCTCAGATTAGTGTCTCTGCTAAAGAGAGAGGGGACTTGCAGAGGCAAGGTAGCGGCACGTCTGTCATCCGCCACACCAACTCTCTCAGTAGACCTAATTCTTTTGAGACATCAGAGTCCATTGACAGATCATCACCTGTTGATCTTGTGGAGAAGGAAGCCCAGAGCATAACCAGAACTGCAACAGGCGCTACAGTTAACATCAAACAAGAGGGCCACTCCGAAATGGCACCGTTACAGAAATGTATCGACAGGGAGATGCCTGGGAGTGACTATCACACCAACCGCATGTCAGCTGTACCCAGTGAGAGCTGTGCTCCTACGCAGCAGTCCCGTCTGGTGAGACAGAACAACATCCAGGTCCCAGAAATCCTGGTGACTGAGGAGCCGGACCGGGAGCAGGAGAGTCAGGCAAGCGAGCCGGAAAAACCCCCTGAAACCTTCAGTTGGCCCCAGAGGAGCGAGAGCCTGTCGAAGCTGCCCACAGAAAAGCTGCCTCCGAAGAAGAAACGGATTCGGCTGGCTGAGATGGAGCATTCTTCAGGCGAGTCCAGCTTTGAGTCCTCCCTGTCTCGCAGCCTCAGCAGGGACAGCAGTCTGTCTCGCTGCTCCAGCATTTCGGCCTCGTTCGACAGAGACGAGATCCCACGGGCTGACAGCCCGTCCAGGTCAGAATGTACCAGCAGGTCCCAAGAGGTTCAGGGCCTGCCCTTAGCCTGCAACACTCTGGGAGTGCCTGGCCTCAGAGACTCCAGGGAGATGAGAAGGGCCTCGTCAGAGCAGATCAGCTGCACCCAGCCCTCAGTGGAGATTACGTCTGAGTACCGCAGTAAGTCTTTTGATTGTGGCAGCGTATCGCCCAGCAGGTCCTTGTCACCTATGGAGACCACTTTGCCAAAGAGTCCTCAAGCTGCCCCAGTGGTCCAAGTCCCTCTTATTGAAAGACGAAGGGGACCTCTCGTCCGTCAGATGTCCTTAAAAATTGGTTTAGATAGCCAACAACAGCCAGGAAAGCACCCTCCAGCCCTTCAGAAAGTGTCTACTGCTAATACTGTCCCAGCTCCCCAACACAGGTTTCAGGCTGTCGGTTTGCCTGGCATAAATCAACCTCTCATTTTACCCCAAGTGATTCCTGGGGAGGGTCTTCAGCAGAAGAATGAAGTGACAGTTCAGAGCATTAACTTAGGCAGCCAAACCCAGCACCCTCCGGTTCATGGCCTTCCACACCCCTGGCACCAAACCTCCAAGACTGTGATGTGCTTAAGGACACAGCAGGCTCCAGTCCAAGTCGTGGTGGGTCAGCACGACGCCCAGCACAATTCTGCTGACTCCCAAGACAAAAGAAGCTACATTCCTAAGTATCAGCTGCAGGTCTCCGCCCACAAACCCTCAGCCTACGCCCCCCCAACCACGCTGGGGACACAGATTGCCTTGCCTGTCCTAACACTTCCCGTCGCTAAAGAGGTCTGCAACATTTCCAAGCCAACAGGAGGAGTGCAGAATATATGTGTGGTCCCGCAGAGCCACCAGATCATTGCCAATCCAGCAGCTTCCATTGTGTTGCCCGTGGGCCTTCCAAGCCGTGCAGGCATTGCCCCCTTGCCCCAGATCCTGATCACCCATGAGCTCAACCCTCCCTCCACCGCTGCCTCCTGTGGTGCCCCACCTCCTGCTCCCACCGCTGACAGCGGTGTTAAAAATGTGCCACGTGTCCACGCAGAGGACCCACAAGCATCTGCTAGCGTTCAACTGAAGAGTAGTTCGGTTCCCGATACTCAGAGCCGCACCGTTGACTCCCGTAGCATGCCCTCACTAGGTTCCTTGCACTGTGTCCAGAAAATGTCGTCCATGGGTCTCTGCCCTCAGCAGGAACCCGCCGCCTCCAGCAAACGCATGCTGTCTCCGGCGAACAGCCTGGACATCGCCATGGAGAAGCAGCAGAAGCGAGCGAAAGACGAGCATGGCGCCGCGTGCCTGACAGACGGCAGGTCCCTTAGTTACCTGAACTCGAAGATGGCGGAGGTGACCAGGCAGCGGAAGCTCACCCTGGTTCGGCAGGTCTGCACGACCGAGCCCGTGGACAGCCCCATTGAGTCTGAACCTTCCCCACAGCAGCTGGAGAAGGCAGAAGCAGAAAAGAGCGACCCTGTGGACACCCAGACACCAAACACCTCGAAGAACAGGGCGACTGTGGAGCATGTGGCTGAGAATGAGACCCCTGCAGTGGCAGTCTATCAGGGCTCTTCAGCTCTGGCTTCCTCCCCGGTACCAGCCAATTCCACACTGAAGTCTCAAGTCAAGTGTGAGGAGGGACGATCCACCGTCAAATCTCCCGTGAGGATCCCAAGCTTGCACGGACAGGGGAAACTGGCCTCGTCTGTGTCTGTCGTCAGCACGCGGGACAGCCATCGCCTGTCCTTCCCCAGCCTGAAGACTGCAACCACCCTTACCTGGTGTTACCTGATGAAGAGGAAGCCCCTGCACATCCCCCAGACCGACCAGAAGATCTCGGCATATGCCACCTGGTCCATCTGCACAAACAACCCCAACCCCCTGGGCCTGCCCACCAAAGTGGTCATGTCCCTCTTCAACTCCAAACAGATGGCAAAGAAAATGCACTACACTCAAGCCATCACCACCAGTCTGAAGTCTGACATCCTGTCATACTCCGGAAAGCTGAAAGACAGTTTGCCAAAGGTGATTCTTTATACTCACTTCAAATGTAATTAAGAATCAACTCCCAGTTGCATGACTGCAGATAATTTGATTTGTGGATTATTTACAATGGTGGTCCGCTGACCTCCAAGAACTGTTTTTTTATTCTTTAATTATGGTAATAGTACCTGTAGAGCTTGGTGTGACACTTGACATTCAAACAGACATATTATCAAAGAGCAAAGTAGCAAATTACGCTATCAGTAAAATGGTAAGATAAACCACAGCCAAATAATACAACTGTTTCCACCTGTAATTAAGTACAGATGCCAATATTAGTTAGCGGCTTATCTTAACTCAAATACCTTACTGTTTCAGTTGGCAGCCTTTTTATGATGTCACACCTGATTTTTGGTGTTATGTTTGGATGTAAAGGTGAATAGATAATTAAGTTGGAATGTGATGGATTAGCCATAATTTTTGATTGTGCATGCCGGATATCCTACATCAGTATAAATCATGCAGAGCTGAACATACGGCATGCCCCTTTAGCATCAGTAAATTGATATGTTCTTACCTGTTTTCGGAGTACTACATATTCCATATTTCTGTCACCACAGGTCTTAACCCCGCTGCCATCCAAGTCAAGTGAAAAGTGCAAGCTCAAACCCGAGACGCAGCCAAGCAACGAGTCCGACAGGGACTCTTCTTCCTCCAAGTCAGAGCCAAGACGGGTGAAAATATTCGATGGAGGGTATGTATCATAGGTTTTTAAAAAAAATATATAATGTAAAAAAAATAAACAGAAAGGGCCTGTGGTGTTGGTTGTATGTCTTCATTCCCTGTTTGTTTTGCAGGTACAAGTCAAATGAGGAATATGTGTACGTGCGTGGCCGGGGCCGGGGGAAGTACATCTGTGAAGAGTGTGGCATCCGCTGCAAGAAGCCCAGCATGCTCCGCAAACACATCCGCACACACAGCGACGTCCGTCCCTATCACTGCACCCACTGCAACTTTTCCTTCAAGACTAAAGGTACCCGCTGGACAGGAGTCCGATTTCTGCACTGCTGACTACACTACAAAACTTTGCTCACACCTCTCCCATGATACACAAACCTATTCTGTGTCTCATTTTCACCTGGTCTTCGTGGTCTTTATTCAAGCCTCTGCTGTTTTGAACTCTCTGAAGGCCTTGATTTTGGATAAAAGGCCTTGATTTTTTGCAAAACCTACACAAGATCACAAGTTTTACTTAAATTAACAAAGTTGTGTGCAAGATGAAAGAATGCAACACGTTTAAATTTGTTACTTTACTTGGTAACGTGAAGAACAGAGTGTGCTGTGCTTATAACGAGTCATCGTGGGAAATTAGTCAGCACCAGCCTCACTCCCCTCACCTACACAAGGTGATCCAGTGAGATGTCTCTCCTTTCACAGGAAATCTGACCAAACACATGAAGTCCAAGGCCCATAGTAAGAAGTGCATGGAGATGGGCGTGTCTCTGAGCTCTGTGGAGGACCAGGATACAGAGGACACAGGTAAATTTCACTCTGGCATACAGTTGTGTCTGACAGCGCAGAGTGATGCCACCTGTGTGTGTCAGAGGTATGAGCTGGGGAAATGTACTGTGTAGTCAATGGGCAGCCATCTTGGGAAGGCTGCAAGGGCTGTTTGTGATTGAGCATCTGTAGTTTTGACAAAGGCATTCAACTCGCGTCTGCTCTGAAGTCTGTTGTTGAAGAATATGGTACTGCTTACATTCCTGTTTTTGTTGTAACTGATCAATGTTCAAATCCACTTTTATGAATTTCAAACAAAAAGGCAGCTGTTTTTATAGCCTTAGCGGGAGACGCACAAAATTGAGTCATTAGAGAAAAGAGTGGGCCACAAATTAATGTTTACAAAGTGCGCTCGGACAGTGCTTGTGTTTATCCGTCTCCTCTGGACTCCAGCAACAGGAACCCTCGGTTTTTAATAGTTATAATAACAGAAGCGGCCATTAAACAGAGATTGTGTTTGACTGCGCTCTGATTGATGGCTGTGCTGTGATCCAATCGGAAATGCTAAATGCAGCTCTCTGGCTGGTGACCTCAGAATGCATGTGGGCGGAATGTAGAGCACTTAGAGAGAGGAAATTACTGCTTCTAATATTAGAGAGAGGAGCTGGAAATCTCCTGAGGTCCCTGAATCTGGAGGAGTTTTGTGTTCATCTCTCCCAGGGCTAAGCTTGGTGGGGTGTCTGCATCGCTCTTTTTTTTTTTTCCTCCTTCTTATTATTGTTGCCATTATTTTTAATTTAGTCCTGTCAGTCACCAGGCAACTATATCCCAGCGGATTTCCTGCGCACAACTTATGTACATAAATGAATACAAATGCAGTTAATAAACAATAATATTGCTGTCAACAGTAATGGGCATCATTTGCCTTACCATATCACATGATGCCACGAGCACGTAATCATTATGTGCCACGATCTTGTGATGTCTTTACCTGTGACCTCACTGCCCCCCAGACTGACGCATCTCTCCTCTCTCTCCCCCAGGAGAGCGCAACCAAACGAGCAGCACCGAGCGCGCGGGTTCGGATGGCGAGGATTCGGACGGCTTGGAGGATGAGGATAACGACGGGGAGGACGAAGACGAGGACGACAGCCAGGCGGAGTCGGGCCTGTCCACGACGCCTTCGGTCTCTGCCAGCCCGCAGCACCTCCCCGCCGCCCCTCTGGACGCCCTGCCCAGCGCCCTCCTGGCCCAGATGTCCATCTCAGGGGCCTCCCCCGGCCCTGGCTCCGGCCCTGCCCCCCTCTCCTTACCTGCACCCCCCGTCTCTGACTCTCAGGCCTCAGACACGGAGTCCGTGACCATGATGAGCCCCGTCTCTGTGGTCTCCCCCGGCCCCGCCACTCTCTCTTTCCCCCCGCCGGCGGTCTCGGAGTCCCACGGCTCCGACACGGAGTCCGTCACCATGATGAGCCCCGTCTCCCCATGCAGGCAGATGTCCATCGACTACCCCGATGTTGACGCCCCCATCAGCCCCCCTGCCCCAGGCAAGGGCACTAAGGTAAGACGGATGTTTTCTCTATCCATTCTCTCTCTCTTTGTCCATTTCTCTCTCTTGCCCTCTGTGTCTTCCTCTCTCCTCTTCCCTCCCCTCTCTCTGCCTACCTCACACGTAGAACTACATTTTCTACATTCTCATTTTTTCCTCATTGATTCAGCCACCGACTGACTGCATTTTCTCGCAGAACCAGCTGACCATCGGAGGCAGCCTGAGGGTGTATTTGCTCAGCGTTTCCATGTAAATGTAAAACCTGTCTGTCCCCCGCCCAGGATGCCCCGAGTTCCCCGCCCCCCCAGCAGACCGGTGAGGCGGGCGTCCCCGTGGACCGCAGCACCCAGACCACCCTGCTGCCGGCCTCTGCCTACGACCCCCCGGGGCCCCTGCGCTTCCTCCCGCAGACCCAGATCCAGGAGCACGGTGGGTCGGCGCACACCCACCTCTTCAGCCACCTGCCGCCGCACTCCCAGCAGCCCCCTCGCTCGCCCTACAGCATGGTGCCCGTGGGCGGCATCCAGCTCGTCCCCGCCGGGCTGGCGGCGTACTCCACCTTCCTGCCCGTGCAGGCGGGCCCCGTGCAGCTCACCATCCCGGCCGTGAGCGTGCTGCACCGCAGCGGCAGCCCCCTGTCCCCGGCCGACTCTCCCCCCCGCCCGGACGCCCCGCTCGCCCCGCACGCGGGCGTGGCCGAGCCCGTGGGCGGAGTCCTGCCCTGCTTCCCGCTGGGGCAGGTGAGTGTGGCCGGCCTGCAGCCCCTCGGGGCTCCCCAGGCTCTGCAGCCCCTGGGGCTGGAGGCGCTCGGCGTGGTGGGGGTGGCCAACGCCGGCCTCCCCACCACCCAGCTGCTCCCCCAGCCCGGCCTCGCCCTCAAAACCCTGGGTTTGCAGGTGCTGGCTGCCGGTCCCGCCTCCCAGGGCGTGCCCAGTCCCCAGACGCACGTCTCGGGGCTTCAGATTCTAAACATCGCCCTGCCCACCCTCATCCCCTCGCTCAGCCCCCTCCCCGCCGCCCCCCCCTGCCACGCAGAGCCCCCCGCCGGCTCTCCCGGTGCCACCCCCACCGCCACCACGTCCCCCCAGCCGGGCCCCGCGGTCCAGGTTTCACAAGAAGCGCCACTGCACGGCGTGCCAAGTGCGGGAGCAGCCGCCGGACTCAGTACGGAGAGTGCCGAGCAGGGGAAGGCCACGTCACCCCCGCTCCCGTCTTCGTCCCCCAGTGGGAGCGCTCCCGTGGGGGGGTCCAGGGGTCAGGAGCCACAGAAGCGGCTGGCGTTCGCCAAGCGCCAGGTGACTGTGGAATACAACGACGCCTCAAGCGACGACGAAGACAGACTCGTCATCGCCACCTAAACGCCCCCCAGTTTAAAGCTTTTCTTTCTTTCTTCCTTTCTTTTTTTTTTTTTAAATGCTCTGTCACTTTGTAAAACTGAAAACACTTAAAAAGGATTGCATCTCTGCGATTCGTTTTTCTCTCAAAGCACATTTTCTGACATTTCATATTGTATGTGCAATCATAAATGATGACCAATCGCTTTTTGTTTTATTTTAAACTTTTTTTTGGACAGCTACAGACAATTTATTTCTTTTATTTTTGTACATGTTGTAAAGACAGTTGTGCCTTTTGGAGTATCTGTATATAATTCAGTACAATCTAGTAGTTACTTGTGTTTATTTAGAGAAAATGGAAGCAAAAACAAAAAGTGGAGGAAAATTTTTATTTTGAAAAATTAATGTCAATCAGAAATTTATGGAAAAATAAAGTATATATGTTGCACTGATAAATGTACATTTCTATGGTTTGGGGCAATGTTTCCATGTAAAAATGTTGTAGTTTGAATATTTATTGTATTCCAT
The DNA here is from genome assembly GCF_013368585.1 of Megalops cyprinoides. NCBI lineage: Eukaryota > Metazoa > Chordata > Actinopteri > Elopiformes > Megalopidae > Megalops > Megalops cyprinoides. Next base: position 9,173,682 of record NC_050603.1, read on the forward strand.
CTCTGGCCATGATCCATAGGTCTGTGTAAAACGGTAGCTTCGCATTGTGGTATCTATTACGAGCTGTACCAGTAAAACTTTGTTTACAAATGTGCACATGCTACCTGTGTCTTTTTATTGCACCTGAAACACTTAAACATTCACGCAGTCTTGGTGGAAGGCTTTTGCACATGCACATGCACAGTCTCCTACAGGCTACTCAGATCCAACCATCAATCCAAGAAGGGCTCTTCTCTGTACTCCCTTTGCCATCGCAGAAATGCATTATTCTCACCAATAACAAGAGCATTTCTGCGGACCAATCAGAACTGCAAGACTTTGGAAGGCGTTGTCTCACCTTATAGGGCAGTGTCACATCCGGTAGCGAGGGTGACAGCGTGCGCGCTGCCTCTCCAGCCTTACGGTGTGCGAGTGGAGACACCTAGAGGACAACAGCTGTCATTGCGGAGTGAGGGGGTGTAGCAGGTGGGCGTGACGGATGTTGCTAAGCTACAGCGGGCATAAAGAAAACACTGCAAAAGACTGGAATGGTGCGTGGAGAGAGGGAATCAGGGTAGCATTGCGCTGTGAAGAGGCAGATCAGGGACCAAAGGAATGCGGTACCATGAGCACTTAATTTTTCTTCTTCCATCCAGTAGGAGGACATTTATTGCTGAGATTAAAACTCCTATCCATTTTTTTTTATAGATGTGCGTAGTCCCTTCCCTTCACCATGAAGGAAATTAATCGCGCAGCCAATGCTTGAAATAGTTTCATGACAGAGGGCTGCAGCTGACAGCTTCATCGGGAATGTCAATGTTGGTTGTGAGGCAGCTCGAGGTTTCGTAACACCGTTCTCTCCTCTGGACAGGTGGAAGGAGTCTCATGCTGTCGTGATATGGCATATTCAACAGTCATAATGGCAACTCTTGTCCATTTAATGTCTGGCACGAGTAGGGTTGTATTTTTCTTGATTAAACCACACTTTCTGATGAACGAGCGCAAGCAGGTCTAGGCAGAGATCCCTTTCGTATAATATGTTCTGTTTTGGGTGGTCTGTTACGGCGGCTTCAGGGACGAGGGGTTTGCTCTTCATCTCAACACCCTGGAGAGGCAGGACCCGATCCTGCAAGTTACAGCCAGTGCCCAGCTGGAATCAGACCTGTCCTCAGCAATAGGGGGGTTCCGATTCAGGAGCACCAGGTTGATGGTTCTCGGTGACGGCCTCTTGGGTTAGATATCGCGGCAGTGTAGCATAGTGTAGTGGAGCAGGACTTGTCAAAGACTGCCAGTTCAATTTCCCTACTGGAGTACTGCTGCTGTACCCTTGGGCGAGGTACTTAACCCACAGTTGCCTCAGTAAATATCCAGCTGTATAAATGGATAACATTGCAAAAAACTGTAACCTATGTAAGTCACTCTGGATAAGAGCATCTGCTAAAAAGCCAATAATTTAATGTAACAATGTCACCCTCTCTATCTGGGTCCAAAACGGCACAGTGTTACATCACATGCTTGTTGCAAAACCAGCACAACACTGCGTTTTAATGCTGTCTGTGCCCCTAGAAGCATGTGATGTGTTCAGAGCTGAAACATGTTGCCATAAGAAAAAGGGCAGCTGTGTAGCACAGTGGTAAGGAGCAGAACTCATAACTGAAAGGTTGCCAGCTCAATTCCTTGCTGGGGCACTGCTGTTGTACCTTAAGGTAAGGTACTTAACCCAGAATTGCCTCAGTAAATATCCAGCTGTATAAATGGATCACGTAAATATTGTAACATATTTAAGCTGCTCTTGATAACAGCACCTGCAAAAAATGGCAATAAGAAAAAGGGAGATGAAGATCCCACATTATACGTGTTTGCTCTTAAGAAAGGTGAGCAATGTGATTTTGCAAATAATGTGCCCATGTTATGTATGAATGCATGTATGCGCACACACTCAGCATATGTACGTAAGAAGGCCATGCTCAAATGGGTGAAATCGTCTGATAATGCTAAAACACTCTGAAAAAGGTAGGATATATTTCCCCCTGCTGGCCACAAGCTGAAATCGTTAAGGAGCGCGCGTGCCGCAGCCCTCTCACATTGCGCCAATGGACCAAATGATAACACATTAACACTAAAGCATAATGCTGGGTTTTTTCTCTTTCTTTTCTTTTTTGGCTTATATCCCGATTTAAAAACGACATCTGACAGAGCTCTTCCACCGTGAGGCAAACGGTGACCAAACCCCCTTTCCCGGGAGACAACGTTTTAGAGAAAAGTGACAAGCACAACTATTTTAATCTGCAGAAGTATTTCTAATGATACAATGCAACTAATGCATTATGTCAAGTTTAAACATGCGGTACTGTGAAATTGGTGCGCGTGTCACGCCTTGCACGTACCTGTAGGGCGGTAGGGCGTGTAATTCTTCACTTTAAAATTACATAAACGTATAGAACATCAAGAGCATGGACTTTCATTCTTTTTACCTTCCATGTCACGCACATTCGCATAGAGAGGGGGAAGTCGGGAAATCCAGGCAATTACACCGCGCTGTTTAGCTGCCTAACAATTTATCTGTGGACGTACTTTTCACTTCAAACGGTTTCGTCCTTTAAGATGAAACCATTTTACCAGAGCATTCCGACCGATTGCTCCGAGTGAATTCAGGTATATCGAGTAACACATTTTCACACGCTCGGCGAAAATAAAAAGTAAAAGATGAAGTATAAAGTATATATGAACATTACCAGTCAAAACACATTTATTCATAGAAGTGGTTTTCTTTATATTTACTATTTTGAACATTTAGAATAATAAGGACATCAGAACTATGAAATAACACAAATGGAATTATTCTGTGGCCAAAAAGTGTTAAACAAATCAACACTATTTTATTTTATCCTTCAAAGTAGCCAAAAAAATATTTTCCATACATAGGCATTAACTTCACTATCTATATTTGTCTAAGAAACTAATTTCAAGCATTTAAATATAAGTCTTCAGATCAAAATGTCTTTGAATGAATGTTTCCCGTTATCTTGATCAGTTGTGCCCAATTTCTTTGACTGGTAGGCCTACTCTGCGTGTGCGTGTGTGTTTGTGTGTGTGTGCGTGTGCGTATACACACATACTTCATCTTTTTTCCACACTGGGATGCTACCTGAATAATGAAAATTCAGCGCGCCGCCGCTTGGCGTCTCCAGCCGTCAGGCTCTGTACATGCAAAGTTCTTATCTTGTTCTGCAGGCTGCTTGCTTGTCGGTGACTTTTAACAAACGGCATTGTCTAGTAAAAAGTCAGAGGACAAAACTGTTTACACGCGGCTGAGGGGGGAGAGAGAGAGGGGTGTGCAGTTGCGTATATAAAAAGGACATTGCGACCACAGCAGCGGAATCACAGACAGAACAGCCCAAGGGGAAAGGCTGTCGTACTCAAATTTATTTTAATAGGCGGTTTTTTGTTGCTATTGTTTTCTTTTGATTTTCACGTATTTTGCTGGCTTACAGTCACCTACATTTTGTATGGAATATTTTCATTTTTTTCCAGAACACTGAAGAGTAGAAGAGGCAACAAATCAATCTGAAGATCAAAATGGAATTGCGCATAACTTTCTCAGTGATATATATCATATTTTCTGGGTGTTTACATACAGGTAAGTTATAGCTGACGACTGTGTCTCAATAAAAACCGACCATTCGACCAAGGGTGTTTTCATTTTTTATACCTTTTAATTTTGTCATTGGCATTTTTACAATTCCATAGTACACGAATTACATATTCAAGTACATGAACGGTGCATATGAAACTGCACAATTTGTGATTCTGTCAGTTTTCACTCAAGTAAAATATACCTTCAAGAAACTAAAAGAATTCTAATTTTCTTAAAACCGTGCTGATATGTACAATATATTAATGCGTATTCTTTATATAATCATACGCAGTATGGATAACTCTTGGAATCTGATACACGCCGTTAACAAATTTGGCATTCTTTGGATTCCCACGCCACGGAGCATTACCTGAGCTATATTAGTCAAGATACATCGTCAAAGTCTACCTCAGTGATAACTCTTGAACATGTGATAATTTTGCTTTTCGTGCTCTCTGCATCACCAGTGACCCCGGCACCGATGAGCGAGGAGACAGCGTCAGTGGCCACCACCAGCCCCTCCGCGCACCACACCAGGACAAAACGATGCTCCTGCGCGACGTTCCTGGACAAAGAGTGCGTCTACTTCTGTCATCTCGACATCATATGGATCAACACCCCAGAGTAAGGATACAGCACCCCATTGCTGATTATGAAAACATTGTATTGTATTGCTTCGACAGTAACAGTTGAAATTTGAAAACTAACACTAACTGTTGTTGTTCGTTTTCCCCAGACGCACCGTCTCGTACGGACTGGGAAGCGCTCCAAGAAAGAAGCGCTCGCTTGTGAAACCCTTCGTCCTCAAGCGTACTGAGCAGAAACCTCGCTGCAAGTGCGTGGAGAAGGAAGACCGCACCTGCGCGACGTTCTGTCAGCAGGATAATCCCGCGAGGTACGGGGAATCGCCACAACTTTACAGAATTGTGAACATGCTTCTGAATGAAGCATATATTCCAGTGTCAAAATGTATGTGCTTGAAAATATATAATACCATACCTCAATACTGCTAATGCCTAGGCTATATTGCAAAATGTATATTTGGCAGTTGATATGTCTTACGGTAAAAGCTTTCACAAACATGGAAACCGCAACAACTCATATGTTTTCAGTATACGACAATGCCATGGCATATTGAAGATTACATGGCAATGTTCCATTTTTAAAATGTAACATTTAGGCGATTAGTTTTTCGCAAGGCACTGTCTCTCCTCCGCCTACATTCCTGAGGTTAGTGCAGCTCCTTGTTATTACAGAGCGCAACGCCTCTGATGCTTTTTGGTAAAGTCCAGTCCAACTTCGTGCAGTTAGCAAACAAAGCAATTTGACTTGCAGAAACAAGTTCCTATTCTTATTCTATTCTCTCCTAAAACTTTTTTCAGATAAGGTCGCTTCTGTTTTGATGCGTGTTGTACGCGCGTACTCTACCGACGGACAAGCGGTGATTCTCACGCGGTGCGCTTTCCAATTCTCAGGTTGCGGGCAGCGAAACTTCCCACCCAGGGCAGCGACTGTGCCGCGTGGCAGTGCGTGTTCAACCTGCAAGCCAGCAAGAGGGAGATTAAAAGGTAAGAAAAAAATGTCCTCCTGGAAAGAAGAGAAAATACCTGAGTTCCATTTGCAGAATAATTGTACAAAGTAATTACAGCCTCATGTCAGGTGTGTCTCAAGTGAGGCGTAATCTTTAGAAAGCACAATTTACTGAAGTGTAGGAGATAGTGAAGCAGAGGCACGCCGCTCTCAAACATCAGCCACAGCCTTTAAATGGGAACGCTGAGTGGTCGTTACAGCGCAAGCTAACGATATAATGAGAAAGAAATGGCCTAGATTAAAGGTATAAAGACATTTCAAAAAACCATTTCACCCTTTTAAAAACCTTGTGAGAAATTCCAAGTGGTGGCAGATGACAGGAGATTTCAGAGGCCCTTGAAGCTGATTATGAATACTGAGAGAAGGCAGCATCACATGGTCTAACTTCCATCATGTAGAATCTTGTTGAAACGCTAAACCCAAACGTCCATGGCGCCTGTGTCTGTTATTTTGACAACTTAATGAAATGAAAACATATCCTGCAATTTGCAGCTCGTTTCATTTTCACGTCAGGCTTCGGATGAAAGTGGGGTTGATTGACTGGAAAGGGACAGTGATGTCCTTACCAAATCTAGCGGTGTGATATTCACCACTCTGTTCTTACTGTAGCGGTACAATATTTTAAAGTCTCTTCTTAATCTGAGGGTACGATATTCATGGATCTATTGTTAATCTAGTGGTAGGACATTCACCACTCTCTTCTGAATCTAGTGGTAGAATATTCACGATTCTTGTATTAATCCAGCAGTACGATATTAATTGTACTGTCTCTACTGTTGCTGTTGGATAATCGGAACTTGTTTCTTACTCTCTCTCAGGGTGGGAGACAGGAGCTCGAGAAGCAAGAGGCCCTCAGCACGGAGGAGCCCCCGGGGGGCGAATCGCCGCCGCTGGGCTCGGGCGTGGGAGGACGAGAACGCAGCTTCCTAACGAGTCACAGTCGCCACCACACTGCTTCGCCATGCAAGGGAAGAAGACCCTCTGTCCTTGGGCGCCCCCTGCTGGAGACCCCTTGTTAGAATGTGGAGACTGGAGTCATGGCCCCAAGAGTGGGAACGCATCCCTACAGAAACCCCAGGATATGGCCCGCGCTGGGACACCCCTCATTGGTCGGATGTGATGAGGGCAGCCGGGGCTGCACAGCTGGGCAGAGGCTCCTCTGATCCATTGCCTCTGGATCACCGAGGCAGACTGCTGGCTCCAGACATGGGATGGATTTACAGGACAAGGTGCACAAACACCTGCATTCCGCTCACCGCAGCAGCCGGTAGCAATTACCTGTCAAGCTCCACCCATGAACGACAAGCCTACCTCTCCCATGTCCGACTGTAACTTGGAGGTGTCCTTTGCTATAGCCGCCATTTTCCTTGGACTCTGTCTTCTAATACAGCCTTTCCAGACAATGGGGAAGAAGCAGTTACTGTAAATGAGAGCTCCAATGCATGGTACAGGGTGACAAAATGTGTAATGTAAGAAAAACCATCACCCCCCCCAGGCCATGCAGGAGTTCTCTGTATTCACACTGGGAAAGAACAGATGATTTCTGACAACGTGACAGGCCAAAGACTGCCTCCACTGGAAACGGACCAAATCAAGCTGAGCAGCCAATAATTTATCAGACACCTGTGGGGATGTTGTCTGAGTTTGTTTGAGGTTTACCTTTTCAGCTGCAGATACTCCACCAACTATGTCCATGACACATCATTCCAATATGGCTCAGAGGGGGTTTTTCCTAATTTCATCTCAGTTCTATGTTGTCTTAAATACATACCTGTATGTGTTTTCTATACACATTGTATAATGACTAAGAAGTGAGATGCCATAATAATTTAATGCAGATTCATATATCCTTTAGCTTTGTTTATCCATGTTAAATATGCATCTATTTCTGGCCACATTGGTCTGTGAGTTTTGCTGTGTCATTTCTGTGAAATGGCTCTTCAAAATAATGCCACAAAAAGGCTAATTGTAGTAAATAAAATATACTGATTATTTAATCTCCATCCTTTTTCTTGTTTTATTTCCTGTAAACTGAGTTCCCAGATTTTTAAAATTATTTTTCAAATCAATGAGTTCATTTGTTTTTGACAAAATATCAGCCAAGTCAAGCTTTGGGATAAAATCAACAAATGGCAACAAGTTTTACAAAGGTCAAGAGTTAAAGGGACCCACTGACAGCCAGGTTGCATTCTGAACCTCGGGCAGTTTTCGCCCTCAGCTGCAAACTCTTGCGTCAATTTTGGAATTAGGGTCATTACTTGGCGATCTGATCTCAGATCAGTAGTTTGTATTTCTGGGAGAAAGTACCCGCAGGAGATCTCTGATCAGAACCCAGCAAGAGGGCACCCTGTGTGATGCGCTGAGCACTGATACGAGATCAGAGTTGCTGAGGGGAGGAGGGAGTAAGCAAGCGGTCTGGAATGTAGTCCTACACAGAGACATGGATCAGTGCTGGTGTTGTCCTGAACAGGCAATAACTCATAGCCAGGAGCATGGAGGGCGCTCTTAAGGGCTTTAAGCAAAGAGACGTCTCAGAGGATACCTCCATAAATCACGGGAGAAAAGGCAAGGCAACTCTTTCAGCTCTTACTGTTTGAGAACTTCTGTACTCTGAGGAGGTCTTTTGCAGGATTTTTCAACCTCTTCAAACTGTGTGATAGAATGATCGCACTAAACCATTTCAAATTCGACAGCTAGATTCAAATGACCCTCGTGGTGAGATGAGTAGAGCCATCTCTGTAATCTCTGCAAGAGATAGAAGGATACGATCTTCATAACTTAACGATCCTTGGGCTGATCTGGTTGGACAGCCCAGTGCATCCATGGCTGAGGTCACTGTACCATGGAATTCTATAGGTTTACTATAAAATTTACTTTTGTTCTATGGTGCCCTGCATTCAAGGCAATGCGTCACTGATGAGTATGTACTCCACAACAGGTGAAACAAATGACCTGTGTGATCAGTGCCTCTTGGAGGAACCTACTTATAGTATTTTCCTACCAAATCTAGAGACATTTAAAGCCATCAAGTAGCATTTTTATTACACTTTTATTCTTCTCCAACATATAAAAAATAACTTTCAGTTTATGCGTTTACAGCATCCAAGTGCCCAAAATGTACATAACGTGTAAAAGTCTGTCAATGTGTAAGAATCTGTTATCAAGATACATCTCCTTATGGGAACACCCTAGTGCTACCCCTGGCAGCTTCTGTCTACCTTTACTTTTTTGGAGGGAAATCTGGCAACTTACTGCTCTGAAGAGCTAGAGTTGCTCACGGAGTAGACAAACATGCTGACCTGAAACATCTGCCTAAACATCTCTGCAGCCTTTAAAGTTTCAGGACCTTCCCGTCTTTCCTTCCAAGAGTCCCCTGACCTGGCCACTGCTGGGAAGCATAAAGGCTATTACTTCCAGCTCCTGTTCTCCAATCGATGTTACTCACGCCTAAGGAGTCACCTTTGACCCGGTCCTTCCTCCACAAAACACCGTCACCTCCAAACACAGAAGCAGATATCCCTAATTCCCAGTAAAATCTCCCCTGTTGTTCCAAGCCCGCTCCCGCCATTGTCTGGGGAATTGAGTGACCCTCTTTTGAGCCCCCCTGCCCCCGTGTCTTCCCAGAATTCTTAGAGGTCTGACTGTCGCCTGATTATGACCCCTGAACCAGAAGGCGACAACTAAATTAAACCTAACTGTTAAACCTTAAATCTGAGTCTCTCGAAAATAGCCATTTCACAATGCATGTTTCTTTCAAACAAAAACCTGCTCAGAAATATGTTGCTGTCGTTCAGTCACTGCAGACACCGCTTCAGCTTAAAGTCTCTTTTTGTCAAGGATATTAGGTGCTAGAGAGGAGCGTTGCTATTACAAGAACCACTTACTAAGCATATTCATCAACTGATGGCAAAAATTAATCAACCGCAAAATGTAACTGACTGACAGCCCTGCAAAGTACACCAATCTGTCACCAACACACAGACATACAGCAGACATATGCAGCGCACTCAAGCAGAAAAAGAAGACACTTTCAGAAGAGTTTCAGAGGACACCCAAATCCCTCACATGTTTTAAATCGCTCTCTTAACTATTATGTCACTCCAGCCCTACTCCCGTCTGACAGCCGCAGACCTGTTCCTACACGTAGTAGAAAAAATTCATTGCAAATAAGAGAGGGGGAAAAAAAAAAAAAACATTTCCCCGCCAGGCCTGGAAGAGGGAAGAGCCCCTCTGTCTACCCTCAGTCCTCTTCGGGACAAACTATTCGTTTATCCCCCAGACAACATGCGGACGTGACGCTGACTCCCTGCTTCATGGATATGATAATACGAAAATGACATCAGTGAATCTTCACAGCATATTTAGAAACTGATCTCTGTCCCCCATCAGTGTGAGCATCCCTGCGTCTGGCTCCATTTCCTCCTCCTCCCCTGTCTCATTTCGCAGACTCTCTCTTTCAGGGAAACCGACAACGCACAGCACAATAAAACATAACGGTAGAAAAGGTCCAGTGTGCTGAATGGGCAAACACAGGACTGTACAAGGACCCTTTGGAGGGCTGGGGCTCAAAGCCATGAAAAGGGACATTAGAAATTTATTGAATGATAAAACCAAAAAAAAAAACAAAAATAATGATGAATAGGGATTTCACAAAATCTCTACAGTAGCATTAATCTAGAACAATTTAACAATGTTACATGGATTAAATATGGTTAAAAAGTTAAGGCACTATGGGACTGGCATGGTGAATTAAGAATCAAAGGCTGAAAACCAACCTTAACCAACCTTAAGGTTATCATTTAAACCTAGGTTAGCCTGTGAATATCTTAATCATATCCTCATCTTATCATAAAAACCAACTTCTCGCTGGTTTGGCAGGTTGTTTTTGTTGGGATTGCATTTTTGACACCAGAATAAGACAACAAAATATTAATATAACTTAGTTAGCTATCTGTGTGGTTTTGCTCATTTACACCACATGAGCTCTGTTTCACATCTGCTGTCTGACTTGATATAAGTAGGTTATTCTTGCCCTTAAGAGTTAATCCTGGATCAGAATCAAAATTGATGGATTAGCCGTATGATCAGGGTGGGTCCCACTGGTCTTAAATTTGTTGACAAGGGCAGAAAGCACCTGGAGGTCGGACGTGATGGTAAGTTATAGCAGTCTTTATGAGAGCCTGTGGGTCCTGATGATTATGGCAATCTACTCTCTTCCACAGCCAAAGCAAACAAAGGGCCTGAAAGAATGATATTGAGTTTATTTGATGAAAAATGCGCGTTACAGGAGGACGTGACTTGGCTCGGAGAGGTGGTGGCGGCGGTGGCGGCGGTGGCGGCTTGAGCACGTGCAGGGATGAAAAAACAGCTGACAGGCCCCTGCGTCTCAGCACAATGCCATTCCACCCAAAGCTACGCTCCCCGTCCTCTCACGTCCCCCTGAGACGCTGCCAACTGCGTAGTTCATTAGTCTCTGAATAGGTCCAGCTCAAACACAATGGCTCGTTGCGCCGCGAGGAATCTCGCGGGCCGACAAAGAATGCGGCAGGAACAATGGGCTCGAGGCGAGAGGTACGTCAGAAACGGACGAGGGAGGCAGACATCTCTGACGTCTCAGGCCGCCGCAAACCGAAGAGCGTCTACACGCCCCGGCATTCATCTGAGACAGCCGGGGAGTCGGGCAGTCACAGATTCCTGCGCCGCGATCACATGACCTGGGGGATTAGGGTACAGGTATCCTCTGAGCTGCCAAACACAGAGACGTCCTCTTGGCAGCGGGGTCGCTCTGGAATCGTTCAGGTATGCTGCCGCAGGTGCTCGCTGTTTAATTGGCCTGATGTTGTTATTCCATCTGGGGCACGACGATAACGCACTATTCACAGTCCCCATTATCAGTATTTGCGCCTGTATCACTCAACGCGGTGTCTTGTTTGGGGACACACTCTTCTCTCAGCTGCGCCTCGAGGTACAGTTCCACGAAGCAGCCGACGGTCAGAAAAGCATTACGAAACATACCCTACATTCTTCCAGAATTATTCTGGGGAAGAAACTGGTTGTAGCAAAGGGTGATTTAAAAGGAGTTATACCTTTACTGTTGGGAAATAGGCATTTTGAATCCAATCCAAAGTAAAACCTTGTCTCCAACTTCTTTGCTTTGTACATAAAAACTTATAACTGCAAAAGTACGGTGTGAACATCCAAGGTTCTGATATTATCAGAGAAATAGAACACACTTTTGATCATAAATGACCATTTGTTTTGACCTGAGCACAAAATAGTGATAATTTTTGACTCCCCCCCCCCCCCCCCCCTACACACGTCGTTATATGTGTCATATATAACAAAAGTTTTAGTTATGGCCAGTTCTATGTGTGTAACACTATGCACACTGTACATTGCAGATTGTAGAATTATTATGTATATGTATATACTTCTATATATTTTTAGCTGTGTGCAAGTTCAGAGAGCTCAGCATCTTCAGACAGGGAAAGGTTTTCACGGAGCACAGGCGTCTCTGAGGAATCTGCCCCAGGTCATCATATTTCTGGAGCTGGCGCATCACACCACAGTCTAAATCACACTCTAAATCTTGGCTGTGAAAAAGAACGCCCTGCTTAAAAAAAAAAAAGAAAAGAAAAGAAAAGCAGATAGAGTCTGACCTCATTAAGACCTGTGACCAATATCTCGCTCCCTCTCTCTCTCCTCTTTCACACAAAGTCTTCCATGGAATAAGAGAGTAATCAAATCAATCATGCAGGCACAGTACCATCTGAGTACCCTCTGTCACCAAGCCACTGTTTGCACTGTGGTATTTGCGGGCTGGTGTTTGTTTCTATTGCTAGGCAGGTGGAGATTAAAGGTTTTCTTTGCAGCCTCAGTTCAGCTGCAAAAGAAAGTACAATACCGAATGCCAACGAGGTAATTACTCAGAAATAAAATACCACAGCTCTATCATAGTGCACAGAAGCACAATCAATCATGTTCAGACCACCATGAACTTACATGATTCGGTGCAAGTTCTCTTGTATTCGCTGGAGAGGATCGGCCATTTCATTTTGAACAGGTAAGTGTTATGTGCTAATTTAAATTAATATATTTATTCAACATTAATGGTTATATGTTTTCAAAATGACTCTGCTGGAGATGCAAGGTTCAATGGTTCTCTAGTCTATATTCCAAAATAGGACTTAATTACGTAATTCAGCCCCATTGATTGGATGGAGAGAGAGACACTATTCCTACTATATATAAATATATAGAGTACATATTAATTTACACCCCGACTAAATGGGAACAATAATATGTAAAGAAAACACGTTGCATCTTTTTAACGATTGTTTTTTTTTATGATTACACTTTAATCTTAACAGCACTGCACACATAAATGTCAGATGTGAAAATGCAATCATGTGTTTTCTCAAATGAAATCCATTGTGTGCAAACAATACAACTTTGTTCTGTGTGGTGCTACTTATTTTAAAATAATAATTAAAAAAATAAGCAGGAAAAAAAAATTCCAATATATTATTTTTCCCTTTATAGGATGTTTTTGTTCCTGCTTAGTCAGGGGTATAAATAAATATTGAGGGCCCTGTATAAAATGGTCTAATATTGACCCAAGGCATTCCAGCCGAGAACAGACATGGCACACCCTCCCTAACCCTGGCAGTGCCTGCTGCTTCTGCACACTCAGGCCTGGAGCTCATGTTTCTGCAGGATTACTGCCAAATGCTAATCCTATGTGTCAGCAACCATTGTTTTTGCCGTTTCTATTTTTTTTTTGTTTGTTTTGCCCCTTTTGTCTTCTGTTGTTCCAAATCTATCGTTTACTGGTTCGAATATATCATCCTGGCCTGCCCCTTCATATTCTGTTTGACAGGTTAATCTCATTGTTCATATCTACACTTATTGCTGTTACAATGTTGCGTTAATGAGTCACTATGGCGTCTGGGAGATGCTTCGCTTTGTTTAGTTTCGTTTCTAGTTAATCAGTGTGAGGTTTTCTGATGTACATGCAAATGTATGCAGATTTGACACATAACATCCGCAGATGACGTCAATCACATCAGAGTTAGGGGAGACCCCCAACGCAGCAAGATACTGCAAAGGCTTCAGGCCAGAATCATCTTAAACGTTTCTGTCTATGGGATTCATCCAATGGGTATCGGCGCTGACTTACACCTTAAAGGTGATTTGGGTCTAATCTATGAAGCCATATCTACTGTACCTGGTCTCAAAAAAGGTGAGATTCAAGCACATCATCTTGAAGGTTTGACACAACACTGTAATTCTGTCATTTACTTCTCCGTGTGTCTCAGTAAATATTATATGTAGACCTCTCTGTGTGTTTTTGCAATAAACCTGTTTCTAAGCAGTAACTCTCCGTCCATGCTGTAATTAAGTCTCTGTGCAATAAAACACTTGTGACCACAACTCACCAGACAGGGAACACTGCCTCATTAAAAATTACCATATGTGAAGAAAAGGCAAACTGACTAACACAGTATATCACATTGACTGTATAAGTGAAATGAGTCAGCAAGAAACTGCACAAGTCTCACACACATACACATCCTATGAGTGGAGATAATCTAGGATATTTAATGTAAGTCTGTTATTGATTACATCTCCAGTTTAAAGCACATGGGTGTGACACAGGATGAACAAGTGGCCCAACGCAGGCAAGCCAGCTAACATGAGTGACATGTGGCATTTTAGCATAATCCTTGGCAGTTACACTCACACTCACACTCACAATTTCAATAGACATTTCATGCTTGTGTAAGTCATGTTTACCTTACTTTTTGTGTGGTATGTCTCATGACAATACTAAGAATCTGACCTCTGCATGGGGGCGTGTTTCTCTCACAGGTTCACAATGTGTCACTTCAACTTCCTGTTGTCCCTTTTCTCCTTCTTTTAGAGGTAATTTCGGTGCTCATTCCCCTCAGTGGAGAACAGTGGTCTGTGGCTAAATATCTCCAGAGCACCCAATACAACCCTGAAGGTGTGTCACTTTTAGATACATCAGAAAGCACAGGGCCACAGTCACATCATCCAATCAGGTGATGTAGGGAGGGGGGTATTCCCCCTACCTCGGAGAGCACGGAGCAGGGGTCAGACAGGACCTGCTCATTACATTATTTTTGTTGCTCATTACATGCATTTAGCAGATGCTCTTATCCAGAGCAACTTCCAGCACAATAGAACACAAGCTTATCTATTCAAGTTCAATGAGCAACAGTGTCAGACCAGGCTAACAACACTCGCAGACCAGTGAGTGTGAGCATAACACCATTCAAGCCCTACCACAAGTTAACTTGTACAACCTGACTAGGCAACAGAAGCCAAGTACACTAGAATACAGAATCCAAAATACATCACAATACTACAATGGGCATCAGTTGTAGACATTGCAGGTGTTAGGAGACGGGGACTGAGGTGAAACTGAGATGCAGTCTGAAGAGGTGGGTCTTCAGTCTGCAATGGAAAATGGCCAGGGATTCCGCAGTCCTGACCTCCGCGGGGAGTTCATTTCACCACTACAGACGGAGACTCTGTTTGAGAGGAACCACCCCATCGGGACAGGACAGTCAGTTGCCCTGTAGATGCAGAGCGTAGCAATCTTGACGGAACACAGGGTTTGAAGACCGGTCAGTAACCATTCCGGTTGAAAACGACCAACGGTCCGGGTTTGTTTGGGGTCTTTTGTTCATGTTGTGCTTGTAGGGGTGTTTTGGCTGGTGCTGGCTGACACCGGAGATGGAGTAATGGTGTTTTCACAGTGAAAGGTGAGCATTCCTTTCCCCCAACCCAACTGTCAGGCCTCCGGTCCTAAGGCCCCTATTCTCCCCCCCCCATCGCCCACTTGACATTACATTCCTCCCCTCCCAGAAAAGGACACCGCATTCACATAAATATGGTACATTTCCCGCCTTTCAGAGAGCTAATCCCCCGCTCTTTCCCCTCCATACCCCTCCTCTCACCACACTCCTACCTCGGCTGGAGGTGGGCGGGGCAGGTGGGCAGAGGGGGGCCTTCATGGTAGCGTGACCCCAGTAAGCTGCCTGAGATCAGTCTTTTATGGGGATCAATAAACTGACCCATGACCTCAAACAAGAAAGAACTAGCTCTGAATGGCACACAGCCAATCAAGTTGCATCGGAGCAACATGCCCTTTACCAGGAATTTTCTCCCCGATTACCTTTTTCCACATCTACCCTAGTTAGATTTGATAAGGCTTGATTAAATTGGATTAAACTAAATCCTTGTGTGACCTCGATAAATATGTATTTACTCTGTAAACACACAGATACGACTGTGTACCTACATAGTAACCACTCTGTACATACACACTGTGGACATTGCACAAGCCACAAAAAGCTTGAAAATGTATTATTATATAACTTTGTGTGCGTCTGTATGTCACAGAGGGATGTCACAAGCCTTCTTGGTGCATGCACCTTTATGTGGATTCTGATTCACTGCTATTCCCTATAGATTAGGTCAGTGGAATGATTTGGGTGAATTTAATTCCTGGATCTGACTTTCTGTAGTAAAACCCTCAACAGTACAAGACATGCTGTTGGCAAAGCAGGTGGTTTTAGTGAATGCTGTTACATGAGCAGGTTTCATGGAAGCTGAATTAAGTTACTGCTGGTTAGATTATGAGTTGCACACCTGCAATGTGTACGATTATAGCAAATGTTCTGATTCCCCTACATTCCTGCATGGCTCACTGTGTGTGTGTGCGTGTGTGTGTGTGTGTGTGTGGTGGAGTACTTTAGTGCTGCGTGTGTGTGTTGAGAAGGTTGAGAAGGCTGTATGAGTTTGACTGGGTTTGTTATCTGTTATAATGTGGCTGATGAATTGATTGTTGAATAAAACTGAATTGTTCAGTAAAACCGAATGTGAAAGTAAGCCCTCCGCCCCCCCCCCACCCCCCCCCCCCCCCCCCAGGCAATCAGAACACCGATAACATCCACCCCAGACACAGAGCAAGCCAGTGTGCTGATATCTCTGCTGAGAACCTAAACAAATCAGCCCACACCTGCAAAAAACAGGGATCTATTGAAAAATAATCAACATCAAGGAGCAGAGTGACCCGACAGTCATGATTATTCTTTTGGGTCATAAATAACATTCTGTTCTTGATTCTGTTCTTGTGTCTACTAATACACAGGCATATGGATACCAAATAGCTGTAATTGATAGTAGTTATTAATCGTTACCTTATGGTGTTCTGAACAGCATTTTATGGAACAGCAGGTTTTTGCTACGGTTGATATGGTGGAGACGCAGCATTGAGTGTACGAGCACTAGAACTGTTTAGTGTTATTAAGATCTATAAGTATGGAATAAGAACATCCATAGTTGTAGTGTAAACAACATTTTTCTACATTTACTCAAGCAGACAGACACAACATAAGCATGTACCCCGAGTTGGAGGGAGGTGTAAGTAACCCTCTGACCTACCAACTCCCCCTTAAAGCCCCCCTGACTACCTTGTGCAAATGTGTGCTGTGAAATTGGGCAGAAAACGAGAGCACAACCTCCCGTAGCTGTGTTCACCGCAGGGACCGGGCTGACACAGACAGGATGTCCGCCTCTCTTTGCCAGCTTCGATGTGCCGTAAGACCTCCTGCCCATACGCTCTGGCACAGTCCCTGAAATGCTGAAGGCCTGCTTTCTAAAGGGGTGCTGCATAAGATGCTGTTCAACCCCACAGGCACGTCTGAGCCAGTCCTCGGCTGCCTCTTTTCTTGTTTTGTCCTCTTCTGCTGAGCACTGTCTCAAAGACGTTTGGCTGACTCAACAGACAGACCAGCTACCCGCAAAGAGGGCCTCTCACGGATCAATTATGACGCAGAAGAAGTCTTGTGTCATAACCGTCTGGTGAAAACGATCTGCGGACACTGTGACAGAGAAAAGTCATTCCCGCAGCCAAGACGGTGAGACTGCTTCACCTAGAGTGATGAATAAATGAATGTGTTCACGCTCTCAACATTCTTCACATCCCTGCAAACCAGGGCATGACACTGCATGCTACGGTCCCTATGCTTGTCTCCTGGTGTCTGCATTTGTCTCTGTCCCTATCTCTGTATTCACAGCCCCCGTGTCTGTCCGCTCCTGAAACTGTCTGTCCACCGTGATGCTGTATGGTAATTCCTACCTGGTCTCACGGGTAATTCAGAAGGTTTTTTGTTTTGACACTTTGTGACCATTATGAAAGTCTGATCTGCAATTGTATACGTTAGGTCATTTCTATTGATTTGTTTATCTGGGTTAGGGTTAGGGCAAGTTGGTAAAGGTTTTGAAGTGGTTCCATATGACTACATGCCTCAAATAAGGCCATGTACTGTCCATCCAGTCGTGAAAAGAGACCAACCTGACACTTACTGAACAAAAATATTTATCACACCCAGTGCCCCACTTCGGGCAGGCGATGACACACAGCTTGGAGACATTAAAAACAGAGAGCAGTCTGTTCCCAAAATATTTTACCTGACTGTACTGGAAACAAAGGAGATTTCACATGACTAAATCATGACAAATAATGGCATCAATCAATTTATCATTTCCCAGAAAGACAGTCATCAAAATACAAAGTACATAACATCTCAATGGAGAACAACACCAAAAAATGTGGAAATATTTGCCCAGTGAAAAACATCACTCTGCTGTATGAACCATTCACTTAAAGTGATTATCCAGCAATTTTCTTCTACCAGTACAGTTTGCCACTTAACTACTCTGTGCTTATCTTGCAGCTCAATGGACATACACTCCAAGAAAGACATTTTACAGGCTTAGCAGTCTTAGAGTGGATGACACAGAGTTCAGTGAGAGAAGCCAGTCTATTTTCACATCTGAAATAAAACGTCTGGCCTCTGCTGCAAAATCTCAGCCTTACCAATAAAGCCTTGCTGTTCTGACAGAAAGCAGAGATGCGGGAACAAAAACAGGAGCCTAGCCAGCAGGCAGTTGTAACGACGCCCCTGTGATGATATTATGTTGTAGTAAAGTTGCTTCATTATTACAGAAATGCTTCGTGAAGGTAAACGGGAAACTGGAGACTCATATCACATGTTGTAATAAGCTGTGTATTTTATCACATGGAAGGTTCCGACTGTAGACCGAACTTAACACTGTACATTATAACCAAGAAGTACATGAACAAATAAATGAAAACAATCGAACAAATTATTAATTTTTAATGAACATCTCACACTGAAGAGCACGGAAATCTGAAAATGTGCACAACATTGTTCATCCCTACAGTGTTAGTCAGCAGTGTTAGCTCCTTGGGAAAAATACAAACAGCAGGTATGAGACATCCTAATGGTCATAATAACGAGATGAAGTCTAAGTTGGCGAAGGTGTGGCCCAGACTGGCTTGTGCCAGATAAGATATCAGGTGAGATGATGGTGAATCATGTTGAAAGCTGATAAAAAGCGATTTCGACGGGATGCATTCGAACCTTATTTTGTTCTCTCGGAGGCACATGCTGTGCTGTCATTCTAACCTCATTATGGCAATTTCTCGCAGGTTGCATGCTTCGACGAGGGAGAGGTAATTTGGATCCACTTCTGGCAGAGTTTAAAATGTTGCGCTGCTATGCCTTTCTCAGCATTTTAGTGCATGTACATACAAGACAGAAAATCATCCCCAGTCTCAGAGTAGCACAAAGAGCTGAATCAATCGTGTGTGTATGTGTGTGTGTGTGTGTGTGTGTGTGTGTGTGTGGAGAACTGACTTATAGCTGCACTTCACTACTGTTGGTTTTTTAAACAACACATTATACTGAAAATCCCTATCTGTCAAGTTTGCCAAAGGGTAGATCTGGACGCGTTCACAGTGTTATTGCTCACTGTGTGTTTTTGCGTGGCTGTTGACACAACGGCAGTCACCAGGTCTACGCTGCCCCGATTCGTATTATTCCTTTTATCTCTTCATATGTCGCTACTGCACTGTTCTCCTCCCAGAACACAAAGAGCCCTGCTGCTACTCTCAGTGACATGTTCAACTTCACAGAAAGTGTCGCTGCAGTAAGTCCAGTCTGCAGTTCTGTGTTCCTATGGCCAGCCTCCCTACCTGTGCTATGACACCTGCCTGTGTGACTTCCACTTGTTCAGAAGACTTCTGCAAGACCAGTTCTCAGTCTCCATAACGTATACTCATATCTTGCTTCTCTTCATCACATTCCACTGGCTTCTGGTTACTGGCTGCATTAAACTCAAGACCCTGGTGCAAGCCAATTGAGCAGTCCAGGGCACAATCCCTTCCCTCAGTCGATCATCAGACCTTTCACTAGTTACGCTCGACCAGTGAACTGTTAAAAGTGAATGGATCAGGGGTGGCAGTGTAGAACAGTGGGAATGAACAGGGCTTGTAACCAAAAGGTTGCTGGTTCGATTCCCTGCTGGGGGACTGCTGCTATCCCCTTGGGCAAGGTACTTAATCCACAACTGCCTCAGTAAGTATCCAGCTGTATAAATGGATAACATGTAAAAATTGTAACATATATAAGTTGCTCTGGGTAAGAACGTCTGCCAAATGACAATAATGTAATGTAACAGATCAGGAACAATCTTTCTGAAAAGAAAAGGTTTTCTGGCATGACAAATGTACAGTACCAGTCAAAAGTTTGGACACACCTGAATAAGATAATAGATAATAACATGCATTCAAATACATTTTAATCTAAAGACTTACGCTTAAATGCTTGAAATTTGTTTCTTAGACAAGAACTATAATGTAGACTCACAGAGTTACTGAACATAAATTTCTCCAAGCGCTGAACACATTTTCTGTTGAATTCAGTATGCTGACTCAGTATAGTGAATGAAACTAGAGACCAGGATCAGTTCTTTATAATACAGCATAATATTCTTCACCCAATGTCTTAATATATATCAGGTGTTCCAACAGGACATGAATCGGATATGTAGAATGCACCTCCCCTTCAAAACACTTACAGTTATCTAATTTTATTCAGTGAGAGTGTTCAGGTTTGGGTTTCTAATTAAAACGCTGACAGTCTTCCAGATTCCTTTTTTATAGTCAGAACTGAGAGAGGTCCAGGTTTTTTTTTTTGTTATACTCAGCTCTGAGGGCACTGTGGGGTATTCCTCTTGTGGTCACGGCCCCCTTTGCACCACAATGGGCTTTCAAGCGCAGCAGGTCACCGCATCCTGTTACATTCCGGCCTTTGGAAATATGGGTGGCAGAGCCACGAGAGAGCTGCACGATGCCACTAAGGTAGTGAGGGAGGACAAAAATTGTTCCTGCCGTTTTTTTTTTTTTTTTTGTCTGGCGCCCCCTGGTGCCTGAACTCACAGAATGTCCCCTGTCTGGTGCAGGCGTAAAACTGGACCTGGGCGCTCGGAGGTCCTCAGTGGACACTTTGCAATTCGACACCAGCAGAAAGAGGTCTTTTGTCACCGGCGGTGATGTTATATACCAGAAATGAGTGTGACAAGGAGTGAGTCCGTAAGACAATTTTGCAGGCCTGTGCAGATCACATAGAGCTGAGTTCACCACACCTGGGGACCTAAGCCACAGTAACTGGGCTCATCCTCTTCCCCTGTTTTACCATGTGTTCCATTAACACATATCCCTGTCCCTCCCTATCAGCCATTACTGCAAAAGTCACAGTGTTTGGGACCCCCTCGCCTCTCCTGCCCACTCCCCAGAGTCATGCAGCGCCTATTGGGTGGGTTTATCTGAATTTCCCTGGTATTTGCTTAGCTGCGGAGTGTGTCCTGTTGAAACACATCAGAACGGCTCTTGTGTTTTCCGCGTTGAGAATTCTATCTGTGGTATGTGAACTCAGTGTCTTTATCTCACCGCTCAAACACTCGCTATCGGAGCGTCAGCAATCGTAAAGCAGACATCCTGAGTCTTCATAGACCCATATCCCTGCCATTTTGGGACGCCAACATGCACAGGGATGAGAATACAGCTGCAGTAAAAATGCAAACATGTTTTCTGGAAACCAAACCAACAGAACAAGCTCAGTCTTTCTCATCATTCATCCCTTTCTGATGTCACTGTAATCTGCGCATTACACACACTGCATCACGGCCATTTCCATAATGGACACAGTGAAAAATATTTGCCCACTGTTTATTATCTTTACCATGGTAATTCACAACACAGATCCAAAGTGCTTTAAAAGTGAGGATGAGTTAAGCTGGAATCAAAACAAACACCATTCACAGCATCCATCTGGGGAATGGAGCAGGTGACAGACGTGGTTTCAGGAGCTACAATGTGTGCGAGAGGGTTGTGTGATTAAGGAGACGACCCTGAAGACACCCAGACAGTCACCTTTTCACACCCTGTACTCCACTTGCAAACAGATAGACCCCCCCCAACACGCCCGCTACCCTGCAGAAATATGGAAAAAGAAAAACATGGTCTGAGAAAACACTGGGGCTGAGAGGCGATTATGTTCTGGATCCTGTTTTCCCTGACTGGGATAATCAATCTCTCTTGAGGTCTTCACCCCAGCGTGGTTAATGGTGAGGCATCAGCATCGCTACGGCGACGGGACAGCAGCCGTGCTGAAAGGCACCCTTTCTTTCCCCCTCCGACCGCCAGACTCCTGCTTTCTTCCGTCTTCCTCCTCGAGGCGCTGAACCAGAAAGCTGTATGTTTTAGGTGAAAGGAACAAACAGACAACAGGGGTGGGGGTGTGGGGGTGTGGGGGGTGTGGGGGGCGCGTGGGGGGTGTGTGTGTGTGAAGGAGCCCTTTCAGAGACGGACAGGGGGCAGACGCTGGACACCTTGGAGCTCTTCACTGCCAGCTGTAAAGAGCCCCATTCAAATTCTGGCGGTCAGCCACTGGTCAAACCAGATTAAACTGGAACTTCATGTGTGGTACTGGGGGCTGCGTACAAAATGCTAAGAGCAAAACTAATGCTAAGAACAAAACTAGACACGTCCAAATAAAATATTATTGTTTATGCAAGAAAAAACGTGTTTATGCACTGGTTTGCAGTGCTCAGAGTCATTGATGCAGCAGCCAACTGGAATGTTAAGCAGAAGGGCAGAGAGAAGCTGTCTGGGATTTCATTGACAAAAATTGAAGCCTGATGATGTCAGAGCATGTTAATAGCTTATCAAGCATGATGGACGGCAGACTGTTGAGGAGACATAGAAATGGATATGGGGGAGGGGTCGTACTAAAAATACACAGTCAAGGCATCACCAGTAGACCTCACTTGCTAGCTGGAATCATCAGTACATCATATGTGTAGTGCTTGTATGGCCAATACAGAACAGTGCAGGAGTCAGCAGGACTCTGAAAACTTCCATTTTAGGATAGATATAAGACTCAAAATATATAAGACTGGTGCCATGTCCTTATAAGTATTACATATTGTTAGGGTTGTTAGAATAAAAATGACAGAATTTTTTAAATAAAGATGGGATTTAAGGCTGGTAATTACCATTCAAAGTGATGTCATCACTGGTTTGGTTGCTGCGTGGACAGTTTTGAACCTTTGACCATCGCAGGTGAGCTGTAAAATGCAGGAATGTGTGTGCGGAGGTGTTGCTGAGTGTAACACGCAGCAAAGCTTACAAACATGAGCGGTTCACTGTAAAGCACCTGATAAGGCCCACACATTCCCTTCAGATTCCACACATTTTTACAGCTGGACAGGGTTTGATGGAGGCTGAACACTGAAACGCTGTACAATATTTCACACCAATCACTGCATACAATCATCATTTACCCACAGTGATTTTAAATTACTTTTTGTCCTCACAAGCAAAGATCCGCAGGTTATTGATACAATGATTGAAAGCATTAAAATCATTGTAGTTATCACTGTATGTGTCTACTGAAAAAAATAACACTTGTGTTTATTTGTTAGTGTTAAGACAAAAAGTTGATTGGATTAAACAGTAAATACACACACATCACACAGACAACACGCTACCAAGGCAAAGGAAGGTCAGCCATCTTGGCAACATTCTGCCAGTTAACATTTAATTGCCATTAGGGACTGGTAGGCCGAGTTGTAGTCTGGCATATGGCTCAAGAGACGGGCCACGTGGAACACTGCCATGTTCACGACATGCTTTGGTTAAGAGGCACTCAAACTGAAAGAGATCTTTTGCCTTCATTTGTATGTAAATTTTGCATAATGCTGCAGTCTGGGAAGCGAAGTGCTCCTGAGATACAGTACAATTGTGGTCGACTGCGCAAGGTTTTGGCAGCGCTGGTGCACGGAGTTTGGGGGGGGGGGGGGGGGGGGGGGGGGGTTGTTGGGGGTTCACAGGTCACTGTGATCAACAGCAGTAAGTTCAGGTCCCCGGGTCATGTGTTAAGACCACAGGGATGAGCAAGATCAAAGCCTCCCGTGACCTCTCGCTCGGAGGCATGCAGGTATGACCTTTCAGAGTTTCAGTGTGCGGAGTGAAACGGACTGAATTTGCAGAGTAGAAAAATGTTCCTCAGCTGGTGCACCTTGAAACATGTCCGGGTCCACAATGAAACAAAAAGGGACACAGATTAAAAACACTTCTTGTTAATGACATGATAAAACATGGTGATACACCTTGATAGGCAAAAATGCCACAAATCCACCCCCATCACCCCTGCCTGGCCTGACACCTTCCCCAGGGGACACACACTGCACCCCCCTGCAATGAACTTCTTAGAAAGTTGTGAGGAAGCAGCAGCTTGTAGGATTAAGGTTAATGACTTTAAGGGTGGTGTGTGTGGAGACTAGGTGTCTCACTAGAATGTGTGTTTTTAACCCAAATGATAACATGTGCCCAAACAGGCACAGCTGCACCCAGGTGTACCCAGGGCAGAATCAAAAAACCGGATATGATTCTAGACAAATGGCCCAAATGGCCCGATTTCGAACCGGATTCCTCTCGTGTTTCTTTAAGACTGCTTACCGAAAATGACGTACTTTATTTACCTATTCCGCCAACAGTGGCTGAGCAATGTTTTATCTGTGTTTATTTTTACAGATGGATAATGTGTAAACACTCAGCACATCCTAATCTTGTAAGATCCACGCTTGATGAAAAGCTAGTTACACAAGAGAAAATATGCTCAGATGCATGTTATTTCATTTGGTAATCCAGCAGCTCCAAAAACAACTTTATCCACATTCCTCATCTACCCGTAGTGGGGGCGTCGACCTCACTGACTGACACTGTTAATGGCCTCTGGCAAAGCCCGGCCGTGCATGAGATATTCTGGCAGGCTGTACCGCTCCCTGCGTATCTGCGGGATGAGACCCAATGCATCACCGCTCCTCCGACGCTCGATTCCTCTCTGAGGCACACATGGGCCTTCACCTCTCAACACAGGCACAAATCAAAAACTTCAAGAAGCGGGAGGGATATGGGTTCGAATCCCACGTGGCAGAAGAGCGTAAAATAGATGTGGAACGGAAAAGCTTGAATACTGGATGTGGAACGCATATGATTATTGAAACATGCAGTGATTTCTCATACATATACATCATGTATATGTTTAAAGTGAAAAAGTCAAGATCTTCTAACTGATTCTTATCGGTTGATTTTCTCCCTTCATCCAGACATTGTAGAACAGGATATTTACAAAACATACGTCACAAATGTAATCAAGCTACTATCTCTTTAATATTTACTCCATCTACAATACCTGTGTGTGTGAGCATGTGTGCATGCATGTGTGAAAGTGTATATGAAAGTGTACATTGCTATATCCCCTGAGGCTGTGATATGTTCTCTGTGGGTTATGTAGCTCTTAGATGTGGATTCCAGAGTGGGGGACAACGTACACATTACCACCACCTTGCAGAACACTTTCATAAGAAGGAGCCACAGAATGATCCCTCTGTGCACTGACGGGACACCTACATCAGTCTGAGCAGTCTTTTTGTGGAGAAGAGTCAACAGCTGCACGTTTGACTTGGGCTTGCTGAGGAATGGTGCTCTTCCCTGAATTCATGACTGAGACGTCTGAAGTTTTTAAAACTGCCTCTAAAACTGTCAGAAAGTTATTATGATTTGCTGAGTTTGTAAAATTTACGTTTGAAAAGGCAAAGGTGGTGACATTGTCAAACCAGGGGAAATATTACAACTTGCAGAAGAGGTTGAAATGGGGACATGGTTCAAAATTTCAAACTGAGTCTATGTATTTCAAGAGGACCGGAAGGCTTTAAAATATACATTTGGAAAAAAGATGGTGTATTAGCGAGACAGTTTGTTCAGTAATTGAAGGACAGCTTACACTGAATGTGTGCTGGAAGTTTTACCCTCTCTGTAAGAAGGAAGCAGAGTAAACAGATACACACAATAATGTATCGTATTTTGATGTGATTACTATTTTTTGTTTCCTGGTACTTTGAATATACTTTGTGTTTGAAATAATATAATAAATAAAAATTTTAAAAGGAGAATCATTTTCCCCTCTTTCTTCACTCTGTGTACTCCTCTCTCTCTCTTTGTCTCTCCCTCTCTCATTCTTTCTTTCTCTTCCTCTCAACCTCTCTCTCCCTCTCTCTCTCTCTTCCTCTCTCCCCCTCTCCCTCTCTCTCTCTTTCTCCCTCTCCCTCTCTTTCTCCCTCTCTCTGCCTCCCGTTCTCTCGCCGTCTCTCCTCTCACGCGAGCCCGCTCATCCCAGCCCGCTCCTCTGGGACGCGTGACAGACACCAGCTCCAAACAGGCTGTAACGGCTCCATTATCCCGGCCCGGGGCGAGCCCCGCTGACAGACAGGGTTCACCGCACTAATCTGGATTCTATTGGGGGGGGGGGGGGTGTGTGGGGAGGGGGCAGGATGACAGACGGTCTTCACCCTGTGTCTCATTTTCGGCTAACTCCTCATCTGAGTGGCAGCATTCACAGGTAAAGAGGCTATTTTTTTTTTTTCCTAGCTACATTTTAGGAGGTATTGAATTACAAGCTTGGTTCCAAATTCCCGAGCTGTGAGGATAATGGAGCACAGACACCTAGCACAAAGGGAACGGGTAGAGCCAAAATAGTACTGACTCACCAAGCCCCAACCACACAGCCACCTGGAGACCTTCAAGCTCGTTCGCTCATACTGAACACTTCCCCGGCCCAGGGAGCCATCAGAACCGCAGGCAGCTGCCACTCCACTTTTAACAGACTGATGGTATTACAGACCGGGAATCTCAACATGAGTCACAGGCCGACTGAGGGAGAAGCAGGGAAAGTGAAAGAATGCCTAAGAATAGATTTAAAAAAACTTCGGATAAAGCACAACCTTAGTGAGCACAGTGACAACACTCAGTGAAAAAATAATAACAATAGTAATACTTATTATCATATACATTACTGTTGGCATTATTGTATTAATACTGTTACTGCATCATATATTACCTGCTTTTACTATGGCAGTCTTGGCATTTTGAAACCATGCAAGGAGAGCACAACTTTGAATTTTAATTTGAGTGGGAGACGCAGAGGGAGAAGAAAGGGGGAGCAAAATGTAGAGAGAGAACAAGAGAGAGGGAAAGGGGGGTGGATGAAAAAAGCTACAACTGTCAACGATTCCATGCTTTGGGGCAGCACAGATTGCTCAGCGATGACTACAGATGTACAGCTCTCAGGGGTTCTGTACCTACAAACAATTTTGGAACATGAAATTCCACCCATTCATTTTTCTGTCTTCGCAGCGACCCAGAGGTTGACAAACACATTCCAGACATATTCAAAAATTTGGGCGATTACTTCTCCGCTGCCTGCCTAATGAAACAGACAAGAGCCTAAAGCCAGCGGCACGGCCAGATTCCAGGGATGCACGAAAGTGACGGCTTGACAGTGTTTTCGGCGCTTGAGGACGTCCCGGACATGCAACCCGCAGGGAGTCGGAGCGACCGCGCCTCATTACCCGCCGAAGTGCTGTTCTTGCGGGAGCGCTTTGATTTAGCGTCTTTGGCTGACCCCTCGAGACCCGGAGCACCGATAATCTCTGAATGACATCACTGCATTGCATAACCGCTGCACATTTAACATCAGCTGTGAACGTAAAAGTGAGCCGCTGTAGTTAGAGTTAGGGTTCTCTCACGTGTGTTGCTCACATGGGTGGCCATGTTGGGTGGGGTCATTTTTGCCACAACATTTGGCCCAGCTAGTAGTTGGGTATCCATTGGCTTCAGAGTCCATTCAGGGACCACATGGGGGCCGTCTGTCAGAGCATGTGGGCGGAGGTAGACGGCCAACACCTGGAGGGGCTTCTCTGGGGTCAGAGGTCAAACCAATTGAACCTGAATAACAACATCCTGTATCAACACAGGAGCCCCCCCCTCCCCCCCCCCGTAAGACCCTCTAAAACAAGATCTTCTTGATTAATACAAATTCTGATGCTAGAAATAAAGAAAGACAAGATATAAATATCATTTAATGATTAGTATGAACCCAATATATGCATCAATGCAGTTATATATTTTCTCCAACCCTGCCATACCTCAATATGAATATCTGCACATATTACTTTTTTTCCTTTGTTCTTGCTTGATTCTTAATGTTTTACGTACAGCCCCCGAAAGTATGGTGCTCTGAACATCAAAGGGTCAAGACAAGAAGATGCTGGTTGTTGTGACCTGGGATTTGATCCCAATCCCTAATGGATTAGCCACTGCCGCTATGGCATTATACTTTGAGTAAGAAATTTAATTGTTTCATTTTCCTCTTGTAATCATTGCAGATAGTCACCAGCTTGATGGTCAATGAGAGGAAACACATTGTGTAAGAGAAAAACTGCAATACCGGCTCACATTCATTATTTTAAGTTCAATACAATGCACCATCAATGCTGGCCTGAACATCCCCTTACAGGAGAGTGCCTGTAGGCCAAGGTGGAAAAAGAGGCTCGGATGCTCAGTGTACCTTTCACACAGAGGCTGAAATCATGATTTAAGGCTGCCATTTTGATTTCCTGTCCAATAGGGGCGGAATGAATAGTGATCAAACAAGTGTGCTAGTACATAATTCACATATTTCAAGATCAAACATTCCCCGTTGGTCTGTATCAGTTGCTTCTGCATCTATTTTTGTCCACGTCTGTAAATCACAGAATTCATCCCTGTGAATTCATCAAACCAAAGTTAACTCTGCCACAAAAGGAGTATCCACCCTTTCTTCTGCTTGCCAGCTGGACTTGGGTGCTTTCCATTCTGGGCCTGGCCGATGAAAAAACCTTCAGCGCTGTCAAGGAATCAAACCGAGTCAAATCAGATACAGTAAAGCGAGTCATTGTCAACGCTAACCTTCTCTGGCCCTGTCTGCTCCTTGGAGCTGCGCACACAATCATAGGAAGCATTTAAATACTTTAAAGTCACGCTGGTCATCTCCCGGGACTGCGCTGGTGTGGTCTGGGAAGCAAGCCAGTGGAGACACCATTCAGCACTTGGAAAGGGGCTGACCTCTCCTGCCCTTTTTCTCTGTGTGTCTGCCATGGCAGTTTGTTCACAAGGGACAAAGGAGAGATGTCACAGACAGATGAAAAACGTCTTAGTATTTTCGGTCAAAAAATGATTTTTTAATCAGTGGAGAGGACCCGTTCCAAAGGCACAGGCTCAGACCTAGTGTTTAGTCCTAGAACTAGTATCTACAGGAGTAACCAGGCGATGCCAGAAAAACAGGGTCAGCTTACTTAAAGTAATAATAAAGCCGAAAACAGAATATGTTTCCCAGTTCCTCAAGGAATTCTCTGCTGGTTCCAACAGGTATATCCTATCTCTGAGTCTGTTACCACTGATAAGACACTTTCGGATCTCAAGAATGTGCTCTGCATTGATGCTCCGCGGAAATAATAAACAAAGACGAGATTCAAAACAGCACAGATAAACGGCCGGGCTTGTTCTGTAAAGTTTGTTTAACCAGGTCAAAATGATTCAGGGCCCCCGGGCCGCAGCGGCCCGTAGTAAA
The DNA here is from genome assembly GCF_013368585.1 of Megalops cyprinoides. Classification (NCBI taxonomy): domain Eukaryota; kingdom Metazoa; phylum Chordata; class Actinopteri; order Elopiformes; family Megalopidae; genus Megalops; species Megalops cyprinoides. The sequence continues at coordinate 9,202,800 of NC_050603.1, forward strand.
GGCGCACCAGGAAAACGTTCACGTTCCCAGGACAAACACGGGGGCAAACCGAGCGCGTTTACCTTTCGCTATGCGGACGGAGCATCCTGCAGGACAGCGTTGCTCATGCCTGTGCTTATCGAGGCATGTGAGAGACTCCTCTTTAACACCAGCGCAGGCAGGAAAGCAACCAGGAATCCGATGAATGGGATTCGCCAAATGGAAACTCATCACACACTGATATTCAGGACGCACAGATCGGGTTTTCAACTTTTTACTTCCTTCATTCAGAACTGATGTTGTTTCAGCTTTGTCCAAATTTGAGGGCAACCTGTTGACTTCTATTTACTGCAGCAAGGGTGTGAAGTGAACCCACATGGCAGAGTGAAATAAAACCAACCAAGGACCAATTTCAAAAGATTTAATTGAGGAATTAAGAACCAGGGGGTACAATGGAAAAATCAATGCAATCTCCAAAGTCAAAGTTAAGTACAAAAGTCCACACACCAAGCCGTGTTCTTCTTCTGTTCACTGTTATAGGTCAAGTCAAAGTTTTCCTTTCACCTACCACCCCCTTTTTTCCCGAAATGGTGCTCCACCCCCAAGCTCTTGGAGGCTAGAGTGCTTATGCCTGTGCCAATTAGGACTGACTGTCAGCAGGAGTCAGGAAACAAGCCCAGGAAGTCCTTATATGACCTGGAGATGGAGTCCTATTCCCTGACTGTGGCCACAATACCTATTCACTGTCTAATTTTCATGAAATGTAAAGGAATCTAAGCCTTTTCCCCTTAAATAAGACCCAGTTGGCAGACTGGCTGCTTCACTGTGATGAATAAATATACTGTGCCTTCAAAGCCATCTGCCTGTGTGGTCCCCATCACTGGATTACTGCAGCAATGTTTGGAGACGTATTGGGATGTAAATGAATTACTGTAGGTGCTTAACGCTACTTAATACTGATTAACTGTGTTTAATGTTTTTTAATGCTGCTTAACACTAACACTGTTGAAGAGTGCTTCTTGCTGCTTCATGTTGTTAAAAGCTGCTTGATGCTGTTTTGAACTGTTTTACGCTTGTTGCTTGGCTGAAAGATCTTTTAAGCTGCTTAACATTAATGATGATTTAAGATGTTCATGCAGATTAACGCTGTTTAATTATATTTCACTTCTTGCATGAGAGTACATTTTTCTCTCTCTCACCATTTCTTCTGTGTCAGGTAGCTGTGTCTCGCCCTCATTCCTGATAATCTGCTTATGTGGCCACACCCTCTGTTGAAAACTGACAGTGGATCAGTGACCTCAGTAACCTCAAGAAACCATCAACAAAATATGGATGCCTAATATACTGTAACTGTAATCCAATTCAATTGCCAACAATGTGTAGCCTTAACCACCAACACAGTGCAACCTTAAAATATTAATTTCCAGTATACTGTAACCATAAATAACAAAAAGCTTTAACCTTAAGAGTTGAAGCTCTGTATCCTGAATTTAGCAACAGACAACAACCTGAATGAAAAGCCAAAAAACCATAAACAAGTACAATACACTATAACATTACATATTCACCAACAAACTGTAACCTTAACCAAATGCTAAAACCTGCAACCTGAAACAGCTAACAGCATATTGTGACCTTACACAGCTGCCAAAAAACTATAACCTGCCAACCCACTGCCACAGTACACAAAATATAAAGACAGCAAAACTTACACTGCAACCTTACACTTCCAGTAACAAATTTCAGACTTTTACCAGAGGCAACAAACTGTACACAGGGTGTGACCATCTGCCGATAATCAATGGCCAGGAAGGAGGTCCCATCATGAGGTCCAGGAGGGAACTGTTCCCGAAACAGTGTGGAACCACGGCGGGCCGCCGCTGATGTCGGGAAGACCTTTTTGTGTCTGAGGTGGTGATGGGGAGGGGTGGGGTCAGGGAGGGGGAGTCCCTTTCTTCCGGTATATAATTGTTTCTGAAGTCAAAACAAAGGGCATGAGGGAGCAACACGGGCTGGCATTGTAATAACAGACAGTTTTTTTGCTGGTGGCACTGACACAATCGGAATTGTTGTGCAGAGAAAAGGTTGCATTGTGGGTGAAGTGGAGCTGAACGAGAAGGGGGGGCGGGTGTCTGTCTTAGAGAGAGGCAGACATGTGACCGCAATAACAGGAACCTCAGCAGGGCTCCTGCAGCCCCCCAGATAAGGCCTGCTCTGTTTACAGACTGACGGCTCTTACAGTAAAAGCACAGGGCAATGCACCGTCAGGGGAATGACAATGCAACCTTAAATCCCTAAAAATAACAGTTTCACCATCAACTTAACAGAAAAGATATGAAACAAGAACTGAGGACAAAACCATCAAAACTGGTCTGTGTGCTTAAAAAAATACTAAAATGGCCCAAAACCCAGAGCTGTCAGAGACCCACCCAGACAGAAGCAAAGACCACCTTGTTTCACTGTTGACAGGCTGTTTTCCAACTTGTCTGACTGTTGCAATGTTCAGCTTTGGCATGTGGCAAAGAGTCAAGGAGGTGTTTTACATCACGTGATAACACCCCTGGTTCTGCAGTGGGCTTTTTGTTTTTTATTACCTCTCCCTTCCTTAAATGTAATATGAAATAGCTTGTAACACGCCTGGAAATAGAAATGTTTTCTTTTTCTTTGTGTTTTCAAAGAGTGGATACGTGACTCTGAGCACCAACCACAGCCCCATAACTGAATAATAGCTACAAGCTATTCACTTCAATGGTACCAGGCATTTTGGGCACCATCTATTTAAGAGTGTGACTGGTTATTTGACTGGTGATTTCACTTTATAAACGGTATGACATCCTTGAGCACATTGTCTACAGATGCATCACAATCCTGTTGACATCAAGGTACACCTCCAGGATCATCACAATCCAACTGATGCCACATGTCACAACTGATGGAACACCGCAATCCTGCTAATGTCATTGTATATCTACAGGAGAATCGCAATCCCACTAACATGACTGTACATCTATAGGAGCATCACAACGCTTCTCATGTCACGAAATATCTACAGGAACATTCCAATCCCGCTGATGTCACTGCGCATCTACTGGAACATTTCAGCCAACGGGCAGCCTTAGCCGTTTATAATTAGCCCCATTTTTGGAAATCACTAAAGAATCAGCCTCTCAGCTCCCAAAAATATACATCTGAAAATTGCCTGCAGTGGCTTCCTCAGTAATTGCTGTGTGTGCTCAATAATTTTTGAGGCACGGTGCCGAAACCGCTCCGCTCTTAAGTAATTGCAACAGAGCCGTGTTTGCTTCGCGTTCAGGACAATCCAGCCCCAGCATATTTCATACATCGCCCCGCCGATGGGCTGGTTTGCATATCTACAGCACAGGTGGAGCCCCGACTGTTTACAGTGGTCGCCATGGATACCAGGAGCGTTCGCAGGAATGAATCTGATTAGATCTGTTGAAACTTTTCTGGCAAAAACAAAAACTGCGCCCTGCGCCGACTTGTCAGCTCGAGTGCGTGGCCTTGAAATCTGCACAAATTTAGATTAATTATTATAAATATGGACACACGCACACACATGAATATTTTCCTCTGGGGCTGGAAGAGCTCCAAATCTCTTTCAGAAATCGAGGTCACTTTTCATCAGAAAACATTCCCCCCGAGCGAAGAGGGTGATAGGAGATGGGCGGGGAGCTTTTGGGAGGCACGGGGTCAACTTGCATTTTAACATCTTGGCTGCTTGTGTTTGTCTGACACTACATGGTATAAACATGACTGGCGTATCTGGCATCTCTAAACAACCAGATTTAAAATATAAAGACATCTCTATCTCCGGCCGTTGTTTAGGTTTGATAACCGGCAGACGTTGATAGAAAGATATGACTGTTATGCGTGATGAAGCATCCTCTAAATACACTATGTATACGTATATGTATTTCTCCACTATGTATTAGAGAAATATGTTTTCCTCAGTCGGTGAAGTTGCAGACACCATTTTAAGATGATGACTATAAGTATGTTCACCCTGAAAGAGTGCTGTTCCCTCTTTTAAAGGAGCATCTTTCTGGATCATGGCTCACCCTTTCTCCCCTGTCAACTAAATCTCTCATGCCCAGCTTCAAACAACTTTGCAGTTCTTGCAAGATCACTACCGTCACTAAACACAGACCACAACTGGACCTAAAGTGACGACATCCAATCAGACCTGCAACCAGCACGGGGACAGGGTTGTTTCTGACAGGCACATGCTCAGAGCAGCTGCAGATAGACAGGGCGCATGGGGTATCGAGTCGACCGACTGAGGCAAAGCACGTCCTGATCAACCCAAAAATGACGGACATTCCCATGATGCTGATGAGCTGAAACCCTGGACTACGAAACAGTTTTTCATGTTTGCATGAAACTAACCACACTAACCATTCGCATTTACTTTTGCTACTTAGCAGACATTATTGTCTGGAGGGACTCGCAAAGCAATGATACAAAAGTGTACCTAATGAAGTCACAGAGTGCACTGTCCTTCATTTATATACCCCACTGCAGTGGGGAGAAAAAGCCTTCACGTCTGGCAATCTTTCAGTTTTGTGCTCCAGTCTTTGGCAAAGGTTCATGGGAATCCTGCGGGAAGTTTTGACATGTGCGCTTACACCGGAGTGGAGTTAATGGAGATAAGGAAATGAGATAAAGACAGAGAGAAAGGATAAAGCAGTGAGGTCACATTCTTCTTACTGGCTCCTAGATGCTCCCTTAAAAACACTTCATTTCACACTCGCTTTATATGGACAACTTACCCTGCGCACATCATTATTTTACAAATGTGTAACACTCTCACAACATTAGAAAACCCTCTGTTAACATCTGACCAGCAAGCATCTGCTGGGCATATGTATGCATGCATATATACACCTACAGTGTATTCCATTATGTTATAAGCATATTGTTAGAATGCAAGCGTAATATAAATGGTACAAGTAAAACCGTTTTCCTGTGGTCATATGGGAGACAATCTTAACAATCAAATCAGACCCACAACGTTACTCCGCATTAGAAAGGAACAGGATTTAGAAACGTACACACCCCATATATTGCATGATATTCAGAGGTGCACTAGCTAGATTTTAAATACAGAACGGGAAAAAAATACACCGGAGCTCAACTGAAGAAATAGCACTGACACATCCTAAAATATCAATGCCTGCTTTTCTTACAACATATTCTTACATCATACATCATACACCTTTTGTGCAAGTCAAGCACAGTTATGAACTGTGGGTTTCACCCATTACAACCAGTCAGTAAATCCCACATATGCTTTTACAGGCCATCCGCCTGCTGTGCATAGCACGGCACACAAGCACTCGTGGCCCCTTGTCCTGTACGATGCACGTTTTGAAATCAGATGAGCGCGGAAGTGTGGGTTGTGTTTCTGAGACAGTTTGAGGCCTATTATTAGAACAGGAACAGAGTGTTGATACTCACACTAGATATTTATCAAGAAGGAAAACTGACAGCTGCTTTATGGGGCTATGCTATCCAGCTCTAACTCCTTCACACAAATCAGATCCCAGAACAGCCTCGAACTCTTTTATAAACAGGTAATAGCTTGACAGTATGTGTACAGGTATGCCAGCCTTACGGGTCACAGGGTCATTGTGCAGACACACCCCTGTTTATTCAGCACCTGGATGAAATTCTCATCATTCTCAATTCCACCAGACTCTCCCACTGCTGCTGAGATCAGCTTCTCACCACCACAAAAATCAACCTGCTTCCTTAGAGTAGCTTTCATACCCCTCTGATATTAAACATTAACAGTTAGTTGGGGTAAATGTTCCACATTCCATGCGGTCTCTATTAATCTTAAATTAGGTTTTCTGTGAGTATTGTTTCAAATAGACTACTTATTAGGGCTGTATGGTGCAATGTCCTTGACAGTAACAGCAGGGGGAGCAAGAGAGAGGAAGGGATGACATGTTGTGTATTGACAGTGCCGTAGGAACATATTCTTTATCCGTTGCTCTTCTACTCTGGGAGGTGTGGATGTAACATGGAGATGTGGTTGGATGGGACAGCACACCGTGGGATATTTGAGAGGAGTCTGAGCTGTCAGGAGTCATGTCCCGGCATGCACCTCTCTTTGCTCCTGTCACATGGCACTGATGAGGGTGCCTCTGGTGTAGTACTCCACCGCTGTCATTAACACACACAGAATGACTTGCCTGCCATGAAGACGTGCGTGCAGGGGAGAAAAAAAAAAACAAAAAAAAAAAACTATGGAGTCACGCAAACCCCCACGAGAACTCAGCCCGACTATCACAGAACTCCAATCATCAGATGTAGGTGACTCACTAAATGACTGATCGTATTATTGCTTGATTGATTACGTGACCAGTCAGTTGGTTGTGATTTGTCTGCACCAATTCCTTCGGGACAGCTTGAATGATAAACGAATATGTCACTCTTTCTGTAGTGTGTTAGCTTGAAAATCTGGTACATGTATGTGGGTTCAGTGTGGATCTTTTAAGTGGACTTATCTCTAGTCTTGTTGGACATGCTGTTTCTCACTTGTATCATTGCTCTCTAATGAGCTGACAGTTTTTAACAAGCCATAAATACACATGGCATAGATTTCTCCTGATGTAACAGAATGTTGTCTGGGGGGGTCACGCACATCCACATTGGCTCCCAGCCTGGCTGCTGTCAGCCCTCATCACCCCCCCCCCCCCCCCCCCCAAACGACAGAATTCCACAAAGCACATCAGGTGTTGAGCAAGTTTTGTACAGATACATACAAGCACCAGCTTACAGCCCAGGACAAGATTCATTCATTTAGGTAATTTCCCTGCTTGATGTTCACAAGCTTGCAACAAAAATGTTAACAGATTTCTGAATAGCTTCAACCTCATACACCTTCACTCTGCACCAAGTCAGATCAAATTAAGAGACTGAATAAGCTCCCACAATATGTAAGCAGAACAAAGCCATTCCAAATCAAACAGCAGTTTCCAGTAATAATCAATACGTAAGCAGTGAGCAGGAGAAAATAAGTAGGCAGAGATATTGGGTGGGGTGGGGGGTGGGGATTACAAGAAGGGCCTTACACGCAGCCAAAATTTCCTCGGCTGCCTGTCTCACCTCAGACCCTGGCGTCAATCAAACGCAAGTAACTGAACAGATGACGAGCCTCTGCGTTTCCTGTGGAAGTGCGCCAGCAGGTCTGTCAGGACGGACCTGCATGTTTACGCAGCAGAGGCAGCGGCGAGACGACTGCGATCCGCCTGGCATGGGGGAGGAATTTAATCTCCGATGGGACGTCTCCTCCACCTGTGCCGTGTACGTAATGTACAATCACCACACCCACCCCCACTCTGAACGCACTACGGCCACCCCACTGTTATTCTTTCAAATCGTGAGGGCTTGCAACTTCTCTCCTCCCATCACTCACCTCTTTGGTCGCGAGATAGATTCCGGGGCTGAATATAACCTGGAACCCTGCAAGTGGCAGTGTGGCATAGTGGTAAAGGAGCAGGAATCGTAATCTTTGCTCGTCTGATTCCCTGCCGGGGCACTGCTGTTGTACCCTTGGGCAGGGTGCTTAACCCAGAATTGCTTCAGCAAATATCTAGCTGTATAAATGGATAACACGTTAAAAAAAAAGAACTGTAACCTATGCGAGTCGCTATGAAGAGCTTCAGCTACATGCCAATAATGTAATAAGAGATCTCTTTTATTATCTTTGTAGGTATGTATTGGGGAAAATAAATGTTTGCTGTTATAATATTAGTGAGCTGTTACACAAAAAAAACTTCATGACACTCCAGAATCTGGTATTCTAACTGTTATGTACCCATTATGAACCCAGATAGGTATGCATTGTAGGGAGCTTGGTGATTATTTGGCAGCTCTTGACCGCAGTGCCATGCCTTGAGAGGAGAAAGTGATGCCACACCAGCAAGAAGAATGTGATCATGAAATGTTCAAACGCGCCTCTCACACACAAACACACGCAAAAGCACACATGTATGCATACACAGACACACGTATAAAACACACACACACACACACACACACACACACTCAACCATTCATGTCAAACATACACAAACCAGGCAACCAGTTCAAAAGCACGAGGGTTATTGGAGGGAGTTCCATCTGGGATTCAAACTGACAAACGTCTGGCCCAGTGTCCAGTTCTCTAACCCCTGTGACTGTCAAGTCATGTGCATGAAGCCAACAGCAGACACCCATCACCTTATCGGAGGTGTCACCTCTGCCACTTCCACACTCAATCGGATCGAGTCAGAGAGAGCTGAAGTGAACTTCGGTGAGCCGGACTGAACTGGTAAGAACTGGACTCAGCCAGAGCGAGAGTCACAAGGAGCTCAAGGAACCTGAGGCCTCGGAGCAAATGAATGCCACGTCTCCTCTGAAGTGAGGAGGAGAGGGAGGAGGATGAGGAGGAGGGGAGAGTGAGGTACGGACAGTAGCAGAAAGGAGAGAGGAGACGGTCAGAAGAAGGGGCAGCCCAGGAGCTTTCCATCACCATTCACATGTCACCATGGTGACAGTGGCTGAGTGACTGCACACACACAAACACACACACACACACACACACACACACACACACACACACACACACACAGGAAGCATCGCGAGGACAACAGGATCTGCCTCGGCTCCAACGCCGACAGGCCAAGAATTCCAGGAAGTTATTGTACTTTATGAAAACTGCCTGAGGAATGCAAGATGTCTGAAGCTTTTAAGGTCGGGCCGTATCGCATGTTAGAGTTCAGGGGCTTTGAAGATAACGGCGCACCGTTTGATGGCCGCGTGATATTGTAACGGTCGAGCCGTTTGTTGATTAGTCGACCTCGCGTTCACGAGTCACAGCAAGAGCAGCGACAGGTTTCTGTCAGTCAGGAATTTAAAGCTATTGTAACTGAAGGGGCGGCCAGTTCCATTCAGCTGGAATGCTGGGTATTTTTTCGGGGGGAAAAAAATGCTCAGCTAGTCCCATGAGCAGCGTTGGCTGGGACGGGGCATGTGACAGTGTGTGGAACTGGGAGTGCAGGGGAATCCTGGGAGAACAATCCCTTGGCCCCTCTCCTCTGGTGTTCATCCACATTTCACCCTGTCCTTCCCACAACGCACTGCTTCCTCCGTACATGCAAGCAGATTATGTTTCCGGTGGTGTAAACTCCTCCTGTTGTTGCACGTTTGATCTCTCTGAGCAGCACCTGCCTAATGAGCCCAGCCTTGCAGGCCCCTGCCCCAGGGGCACAACCTCTGACAGTCCTTTCCCCTAACGCGTGGATGGAACGGCCAGACTGCAGGGAGGTTCAGAGGGGTCACAACCACCGCCCTCCTCCAGAAACAAATGGATCATCCAGAGATCTGTTTACACTGCACTCTGCTAATCCACACTAGCCTGTGTGTGTGTGTGTGTGGGTATGTGTGAGTTACACAGAGAGAGGAGGAGTGTGTGTGTGTGTGTGTGTGTGTGTGTGGGTATGTGTGAGTTACACAGAGAGAGGAGGAGTGTGTGTGTGTAGGTATGGGTATGTGTGTGCTAAAAAGAGAGAGGAGTGTGTGTGTGTGTGTGTGTGTGTGTGTGTTTACACATCGGTGTGTGGGATTTCAATGGAGCGGCTGTGTTCGGGTACCTTTGGTGTAGAACACTGCGTTTTGCTTTGGTCTGATTGTTTGTGTGACAGTGGAGAGGTTAACGACTTTAACCCTGTCAGTGCCGGGGAACACAGAAGGTGCAGAGAGATGTGTCTAAACAAGCTACTTTAAGTGGATACAAAATAAGCAATTTATAATACCAATGACAATGCACTGAATGCTGAAGTCAGTACCTCTGTGAAAAATGTAACTATTCGTTTGATGCAAATGTGACTGGATGTTAAATGCATTATTTTAAACACAAATCAACGCTGGCATGAAGATATGACCGCAATAGTTCAGTGGGGACCTAAATATGCACAGGACAGCACATGAAGCATAATTTGCATTTAAGGGGAGTACTGAGATATTTTAATGTGTAAAGCAATAGTTGTTTGCAGAAATGTGATATTACTCTTTCAGCGGTCAATAAAGAGAGCACTGGATGTTCAAAACACCAAGTTGAATTTGTACATTTTGTCTTCATTTGTAAAGGACTGAAGCAAAAAAAAAAAAATGCTTTAACTGAAAGGGCTTCTAAAAGGGTTACACCCAACACTTCCCTGCCCACCTTCATTACAATACTTTGAATTAGCCATTGATTTATGACTGGAGTGCAACATGCCCAAATAATGACTTCAATGAGATAATTCTGATCTGAAACAGAACCAATAAAGCCTGTGTATTGAATGCATTTCAATAATACCAGACTGGCACTATAACGTTTGTAGTTCTTTTTAATTATTTTTATTTTTTTTTTTGTATTTTTATTATTGATTAAAGGATTTTCAACTTGACTACCAAGGATTTTCAACTTGACTACCAAGTTTCAACTTGACTATCTATCAGGCTAACTATCAGATACCACTGATTCCTCGCACCAGACATTAAAGACATGAAGAAATAGAACAAGGAATACGGAAATTACTACTTTCTGAATCACTGTGTCATTTTACTGTGAGTGTTTGGCTCCCTCTAGTGTTCATCTTCTGTTACTGTAAAACCAAACCAAGTACATGTCATATTTCAGGAAACAGAGATGTGTGGTGTGGTGTCATACATTGTAGCTGAAATGAGCGTCCAAGGTATAATTATGGCTACAGAATCAGCATCTCAATATGCTAATTAATGAACTCATAAAAGATGATGTATGAATCAGTTATCCACAACACCATTTTATCTAAGATCGTAATACCATACATAAATAATCCTGCTCAATAAAATGATCAATTCATTTCCAACAGAGTCTATGTATATTATGTACGAAAAATATTAACTATATCCGTTTCTTTCATTTCAGTGAATAGAGCAGATGACAAATCTTCTGCTCATAAGCTTAGGGTCCTACCCTCTGCTGCCCAGATGCTTATCAACCAGCAGCCAGCACTGGGTGTTCTAATACAGAATCAGTCAGAGTTAGTTAGTTACCTTACAAACTCCTATCTTACAAATAAGGTTATAACACTGACCACTGCTCTGTAGTGGCGTTCTGTCTATCATGTTCCATGGTGTCTATGCAACGAAAGTGCCTGCTTCTAAGAGCAACCCACCCACTTCCTCTATCTGCGTGATGGTGAAGACTTTTTCATCAGATATTTTCTTTTTCACCCAGAGCAGTGTTTAAATAGAAATCCTCTCCACACAATCACCCTGAAGTCTCTCACTGCCCTGTGGCACGGAGTCAGAGCCTGTGAGATGGAAGAGGACATCTACGCCAATGAAGAGATTTTCTCTCATCTAGGAAAAGGGTCGAGGACATGGCTCCCAAAAGGTGAGGCTTCTTTCTCTCCTCTCTGTGTGTTAAGAAATACAAAGAAACATTCATGTGGCACAGCATTAATGACACTCCAAGCAGAGTAAATCTAAGTTAAAGTAATTAAATAAAACCCTAAAAGTTGGAGGGCAAACAATGATGGCTGCTTGAGGATTATATCATCTTCAGTTTTTTTTTTTTTAATAAATGTTTATATTATTTTTAATGTTGTTCTGAAATCACAGATTTTTTTCAAACAGTACCAATGTACCATTTATATCAGCATTTCAATCTATTTGGAAATGAGTTCTATTATTTCAGTAATTCAGTCAGAGGATATTAACTTCCATATGATCAAAGCTCAAAGGTTACAACTGATGTACGTGTAGTGGTACATATATTTGGCTTGGGGGCCAACAAAGGCATCACACGTAGCTACAGGCAGACCACAGAAGGTTCCCCAAGCCAGAGATCCACGCGCTCCATTAATTCGACCTAGCTTCTCTGTCTGTGAAGAGAGGTGAGAGATTGCACTTAATAACCATGACAGAAACTTTGTTTATGGAGCTGTCAAGCTATGTGGACGAAGGAGGTCTGTCAGGTTTGTGGGCCCATTGGATAGCTGAGCCTGTCTGGCTGCCGGGCTGTGGAGGCTTGTGGCTGCCTTTGGACCACTGCCCGCTGAAAAACATGGCAAAAAGACAGTCCATTTAACGCAACTTGTCATTGCGAACGATACTCGCCACGCCACCAGGATGAGGCAGCTCAGGACCACTTTGTACCACTGCTCACTGAAGAACAGCTTACTATGAAATGAGAGCGCATTAGTGTTTGACACTGTGCACAATTAAATCACACTCATTGTGCAATAGCTGCTCATTTATACCTTATTCATCCCAGACTTATTCCATGTATGTGTCCTATACTGCTGTTGTTTGCTGTAAAACTATTGTTGTTTGTTGTGGTCACTTTTGACACCGTATGACAGCACTAAGAGACACACTGGAACCGGAGTCAGATTCATTCTCTGTGTAGAGGCATGCTTGGCCAATAAATTCTGATTCTGATTGTGATAATGAATAACACCCGCATTAATAAAAACCATCTGCTCGAGGAGGCGTGTTACCACATTTGTTGAATGTTGCTGTTGAATGTGTCACTGTGAATGACACCTGCCTCACAGTCAGGGAGCTGTGAACAGCTGACCCAGAGACAAAATGGTAAGATTGAATTTTATAGTCGTGGGTGGGACCACAAGCCATATCCATTACAAGCATTCGTTCATACTTGAACTCCACACACCTTTCATTTACTTCTATTTGCCTTTTGTTTCTTTGTAGTCAAGAAAAAGCATATTTAATGGAAAGGGAAGGGAACATTTGCCATCTATTTAAACTCAGAATTCTACCTGGGATGTTGACCCACTTTGTGTCCTATGTCAGCTCTTTGTTTGACAGGCATGCCAAAGACCATGTGTTAAATGCTTTCAGCTATCCTGGGGCGTGCATTTAAAATTGCACAGCATTGTTTTGTAGGTGAGCACTCTGGATGGCTAAGCATGTCCCTCCCTTTAACTCTACAGGTCAGAACATGGATATGGACATCTATGCCAGCGCTGATGCCAAGGAGTTGAATGGAGCCACAAGCTGCCATGTAGGTTAGTACACTGTATTACTCAGAACCCGGTCTGAAGTAGATCTACTTTAATCTACAAAGGGAGACACAAGGTACCTGACACCACTCTCGTTTGTTTGAAAAGCGGCAGCGAGCTATTCTTTAAAAAGCCATACTTGTAATGTAATTCAACTACTCTCAACCAGAACAACCAGCTGCTAGATGATAACACCTTAGTCAAATTCATTCACAATAATAATGTAATTTAGCCAGCCAGATAACTTATTCATCATTAGCTAGTGCTTATAGGTTGGATGTTACCGAACAGTGTGTAGTACCATGTTGTAGTGTATATAATATGATGAGACATAATTTATAAGTTTAGATAAGTATATATACATATATAAACTCCTGTTTACATACCATAGAGTAAGTTAAACTGAGTTAAACTGTTCAGCCGGTAATCACTGTATGACAGGGTGAGACTGACCCAGGCCTGTTGGTTGTGTATACCCAGACCCCGCTCCTCAGACTGGGGCAGAGAGCAGCAGTGCCTCCCGCAGGTGGCCCCAGGTTCTGCTGGCCGTGCTCTGCCTCGTCTTGCTGTGCGGTCTGGTTGCTCTGGGAGTTCTCTGTGAGTGCGCCTTTTCCATCGTCATCCAGAGAGCTTCTGCCTATAAAACCAGCCTTCCTCTGGGCTTTTACACACAGATGTCTGCTGTTACACCAAGCCATCGCACAAAGACATTTACTACTAAATGTGAAAAGCACAAGCAAGTCAGGAGTTCAAGCAGACGCTAGCAGATGCTAAACCCTAACCCTTACCCAGATCGACTTCCAAATAAGTGCATCACAATGCTAAGAGTATTTATCAAAAAGTAGTACAAGAGATTCATAAGATACTGAGTTAAATGCTAAACTAGTGTAGGGTGCTTTTTAACAGAAAATAGGGATAGACAGGATAGATAGGGAGGAAGGCAGACTAGAGATAAAGTTTGAAGAGACAAGCAGTACTGGAGCAGTACTAGATTGGGGGCAACAGAACTATGTGCCCAAGTTTGTAATTTCTCATATCCATTTGTTTTCCTTCCGCAGATGTTGAGAAAAGGAACATCACTGACTCACAGTCAGACTCACTGGAGGCACAGAACGGAAACCTCTCTGTCTTTCTGTTCTCTGTGGAGCAAAAGCTAGCAGGTGGGCTTTTCTCTTGGCAATTACATGAAGCCAAAAAAGTTACTCATGTGGACTGTTGCAGGTTTAAGCCAAAAGGTTTTGTTGGTGAGTCCAAGGCAATCCCATTAAGAGAGAGCAGAGAGAGGGAAGCACCAGAGCTCAGTGGTTGTGGGGGGGAACTGCTTGTTGTGTGGATGGAAGTACTGTAGCTTATGTGTTGGTTCAAGAGAATGTTTCTGGGTCTGGTGCTTCCATTGTACAGGTATTTTGCAGAAGGGACATTCAGTGTCATTTTCAACTTCAGATCTACAGTACTCTATGAAGGAGGAGCCTTTACCAATGTTAAACTGTACCTACTTCTGCAATTGACTACTTTTAGGGTACCGTTTATTTATTCTGTGATGGTGTTATGTATTACTGCATTATGTTTATAAAAAATGTGTATTTACAGGATCATGTATCAGCTCCCGCCAATAGCACCTCAACCTGGTTAATTGTATCTATAGTGTGTTTGACAAGACCAATCACTGGCAAACACCTACCACACCTGTTCAGGCCTAATTAGCCTGTGATCAAACACAAAGACATGGCTGGGTGTGACTTGTATGCTGAGCTGTTGATTTAATTTGTGGCTCTGCTGATGAGCCGTGTCTCTTGGTTAGCTGAGTAAATTTTCTTTTTTGTTAATATTTTTCTACCTGTGTTTTATTAGCGGTCCACTGACAAGCACCGTAACATCTTTTAATGCTGGGGTTATTTACATACCGTGATAGATTGCTCTTTCCAATTACATCAGCCAGAGGTAATGTCGCCTTCAATAAACCTGACCGCAGACTCGCCTACAGTCTGTCCTCCTCCTTTCATGCTACTGTGATGAGCCTACTGTGCACAGTTTATATGCAAGACACCTGTGCAGACTGAACCAAAGCATGAAGGTTAATGGATCTGCTATTTGCCTGTTGTAAGACACAGATCCTGGATGAGCTTCTTTGAAAAAGCGCCAGCTTGAGGTTTCAGATGAAATATGAGAGACCTGGTCATTCAGCCCCACTGTCAGTGATCCTTCTGGGCTTTGCTCTACAGTCAGCAGTGCCCTACGTGGCAGCTTGCAGGCTTCACCATCCACATTTGTTAGATTCTCATGTCTAAAAGTTGCCAACACCCCTTCCTTTGGGTCTGAGATCCTCTTGCATTTTGACCCCTTACATTCTGGTGCGGCAGTTAGGGGCTGGCGGTGAACTACAGGTTTGTCTGTGAATATCCGACTTCTTCCAACAGGCTCCAAGTTTCTGCCTTCCTTCCTACTGAGTCCTCTCAATCTTCATCTGTGGCACTTTATGGGACTCGACTTACTGAATTAGACTTGCCATACTCTGAGCCTTAGCCTCTGCTGGTCTCATGAGCATTCTGCTCTACGTGTGAGTCTGTATATAGTTTATTTTTCTGGTCACCAGTGCATTGTAATCTGTGGCCTACTTCGTTTCCTGAAAAGCCACACTTGATTAGGCCGTGTATGCATTGAGCCCTTTTTCACGCTAACATGTTCAGTCCGTTAAGAGTGTGTAAACACCCTCTGCCTTGGAAATGTGTCAAACATGGTGTTTCACTTCAACATGCAGCCCAGAGGCCATCTTCCTGGGAGACAGAAATATTCTGTTATACTGAAACATGCGACATTTCATTACATGCATTTAGCAGACGTCTCATCCAGAGCGACTTCCAGCATAACAGAACATGAGTGTAGCCATCCAAGTCAGATGAGCAACAGTGTCAGGTCAGGCTAACAACACTCACAGACCAGTGAGCGTGAACATAACACCATTCAAGCCCTACCACAAGTTAGCTTGTGCAGTCTGACTACGAAATGGAAGCCAAGTACACTAGAACACAGAATCCGAAATACATCACAATACTGTGCATAAAATGAACACCAATCCTAGAGGTAGCAAGTGTTGGGGGGGTGGGGGGTGGGGGTTGGAACCGAGATGCAGTCTGAAGAGGTGGGTCTTCAGTCTGTGACACGATCGTTTCCCTTCGTTGCTTCTCTTCAGAAGATGTTGTGCAGAGCAGTATGTGAATAGATCAAATCAATCAGTCAATCAATCATGCGTAGCACTAGACTGGCCTGAAGCTGAACTCGGTGCATATTTCGTAAATGCATTGGTTTACCATCCACAGATGCTGAGAAACGGACTGTGTCAGTGGAGGCCCTGAACAGAAACCTCTCTGCTTCACTGTTGTCTGTGCAGCAGAGGCTTGCAGGTCAGTTCTGCAAATCTGGGATCCCCTTTTACACCAGAGCAGACCTGGTTATTTACTGGGTCAGACCTAGCTCCGGAGCTAGGCGCTCTTCCCGGGTCCACTAACCCAGGAAGACCCACTTAGAGTAAAGGTCTTACACTGTCTTACCCCTGCATAGGGTCTTTGACCAACTGTTTGAAAATATGATGGTGAAACCGCTCCTCTTTCTCTTAAATCAGGAACTGAGAGAAACTTGGAGGAACTGCTGGCCAAGCACAGGAATCTATTGAAGAATTTCTCTAATAGTGGTGAGTTTGAACAGCTGTGGTACATATTAAAGGGGAATTTCAATTAATTTAATTAAGCTTTGGTATGCATTAGCAGTGTGTACAGTAAATGATAATGATAGGAATATTGTTTTATGGGAGGGGGGGGGTTTGCATCATAGTGCTTTCAAGTGAATATAATGTACATTAAAGGGGACACAAAGCATAGTTCAAATACAGCAATACCAAAGGATGTTGCGTAATGCTCACAATAAAGACGTTTTCATCTTATTTTGATGCATGAAACCCTAGTTTTAAGGTTTCTCCACATGGCAAACACACAACTAAGCACACAGACAAAACAAACAAAACAGACTAGCAATTTAATCACCGAAGCACAAATATCAAAGTAACATGCATGATATCTCCAAACAGAAATGTTCAGTGTTTCAATTACTACCTTAACAGTCTTATACTGGATGTCGGTACAAAATAGCATTTTGAAAGATCAATGGATCATTCATTAATAATATGGAGACATCAAGTGACTTAAGTCTTAGACTTAAGAGGTTAGAGTTAAGTGAACCCTAGATTCAACTGATGCTCATCTTGGACTCAAGTAATTGCACAGCATTTGTAGGACATTTTAGTAATTATGAGGAACACTCTTCCTTGTGTGAAATGGCATTGTTTCGGTTTGAAAAAAGAGACAAAACCTGACTTGCAGTTAAACACACGATGAGTTCTCTCAAGGGAGACTTTTTAGAGTAGTTATATTTTCTAATGAAGATGACTCTGGTCCTGGTAAACTTGCTGAGCTGACTCTTTACAGACACAATTGTATATTGTACCCAATAATGCCCTTAAGTTGTTACATTTCCATGCAAATATGAGGCTTGGATTAAATTGTATGAGGTTTGATAAAGTCACCTGGACATTGGTCAATATCACCTGGATTATGGACAGTAGTTGCAAAATACTCTCCTAGTTTTAGTTTTTTCATCCCAGTTGTACATATACAGTGGGCAGGACAGTGGGCAGAGAAAGTATTCATCTCCTGAACCTTTATCATATTTTGTCGTGTTACAACCTGAAACCTTGATCAAGTTGGATGGGTTTTTTCTTCGATCTACGCAACCTGCTTTACACTTTCAATGTACTAAAAAATGGAGGCAAAAAAAATTAATGAGTTAAAAACAAAACTCCTACAAAGCTTCACTGGAAAAGTTTTCACCCCCTTAGCAATAACATTCCTGAATAAGCTCTGGCTTACAGTTTAGATCAAGCACACCTGTGTTTGTAAGGTCCCACCATTGGGCATTCCATACAAGGAAATATGAAGTCAAAGGAGCTTTCCCAACAACTCAGGGAAAGAAATGTGAACAGTCACAAGTCAGGGGAGGGATACAAAAAATATTTACAAAGCTATGAGTATCTCAGGTGTGAAATCAATTATCAAGAAGTGAAAAGAACACACAGCTACTCACAATTTTCATAGACCCTTCTGTCCTCGAAAAATGAGCAGCTGGGGGAGAAGAACATTGTTCAGGGAAGCAACCAAGAGGCCGAGGACAACACTGAAACACTACAATGTTTCCTGACTGAGATGGGAGAAACTTTGGAACATGCAGTCTGATGAAAGAATATTGAGTTGTTTGGCCTTAATGCTAAAAACTGTCTGGTGAAAGAAGGGCACTGCTTATCACTCTGACAACAGCATCCCCACTGTGAATGACAGTGGAAGCATTACGTTGTGGGGTTGCTTTTTATCGGCAGGGACTGGTAGGCTTCTCAGAAACAAAGGAAGAATGGATGGAGAAAATAAGGCACATCCTTACGCAAAACCCAGAACAGTCTGCAAATGGCCTGAAACTGGGATGGAGATTCATGTTTCAACAGGACAATGACCCCCACAGGAGCCAAAGCAACCCTATAGTGGCGTAAAAACAAGAAAGTGAATGCGAAAGTGAATGGCCAAGTCAAAGTCCGGACTTAAACCCAATGGCAGGAGCTGAAGATTGCTTCACACTGTCGGTCCCCATCTGATGTGCAACAGCTACAGCAGTTTTGCATGGAAGAGAAGGCAAAAATGAAACCCCTGAAATTGTGAAACATTTGGGAACGCCTATGAAAAATTACCATAAAGACTTGTGGCTGCCACTGCTGCAAAAGAGGCAGCAACTAAGTACTAACTGCGAAATAACTCAGCGGGGTGAATACTTATACAAGCTGAATTTTTTTGTTTTCTATTTTTCATTCAAGTTCCCTTTGTAATAAAAATGGCTTCCTCTATTAGTGTTGAGAATGTTTTGTTCATTGCAGGGGGAAAAAATCCCTTCAAATGCATTAAACTTCCAGGAACACAAGATCACAACAACAAAAGTAACACAACAAAAGTGGTAAAACTCCACAAATGGTGAACACTTTCTCTGTATATATGTGTGAAGAATTGCATATATAATGGCATACAGTGACACTATCCCCAAGAAACAGTCTTAATCATAGATTTCATCTATCACTGCTTTCTACCTGGTTTCAATCATTGGCCATCATTAACCCCTTTTATTTTTGTCAAAACCTCAGAGCAGCATGTGACCTATTAAGAGGAAGTGACTTGGGGAGTGTTACTGAGCTGGCAGTTTAGGGAATAATGTAAACCAGCATTTTATTAATACAATGCATATTTAACAAAGCTAGTTCATCGACAAGTGTCTCATTAACCATTAAAAAACTGGACAAAATGCTGTCAACTCAGAAATGCAAAGCCGAAAGACAACATGACAATAGGGGGACCCAGCAAGAAGCACTGATGAACAGAGTTGAATTTATGCATGAAAACATCAGCTAATATTACATAATTACATAATTTCAGTCTCCATTGCAACTCATTTGCTTAGTTGCTGCAAACTGAAACAAGTTATGACGGAAGACCGACCGCATCCACCGTTGGTGTCCCCACCGTAATGATCTCAAATTGTAGTGGTTAAAGGACACGTGTATATGCTGAAAAATGAGAATAGTATACCCAACGAATACCCTGAACTTTGTGGACTACAACCTTTTATCGTCAGTTTAATTTACTATTATATATATATATTTTTTTTTTTTTCTGAAATAGTCCACTGGAGTCAAGGTGGAGCTCACACTCCTGCTGTAATCCCACAGATCAACCCTCCCCAAACTCTTTCCCTGTGTCACCCAGCAAACAGAGGTTATTCCATTTAACTGCTGCCCCTGTGTCTCACCTCCGACAGAGGTTATTCTGTTGAAACTCTGTGTTGCCTGTGTCACACACTACCTCTCATTGTCATTTGGTGGAAGGTCTTATCGAGTTACAACTTACACAGTGCATCAAAAAAAGTGTCATGAGAAGTTGCACAAACAGAATGCCACTTACCCTGTCAACAACTGCCAAACATAGCACTGGTATTGCAAGTACACACCCAGATAAGCATCTAAGTTCAGTGAAATATGCATAGTTTATCATACAGCAAACATGTTATTCTATCTGAATTCTGTCCCTGTGTCTCTGTGTCACACAGCAAACAAAGTATGCACAGAGTGTGCCAACGGGAAGAATTACAAGGGGAAATGTTACTTCTCCTCCACCGAGAAAATGACCTGGATTCAAAGTCGTGATTATTGCAAATCGAAGGGTGCTCACCTGGTCATTATCCATAGCAAAGAGGAGCAGGTAAAACCAGTCAGCTTCCATCTTCCCCTATAGGGGAAAGCTGTGTTAGTGTCAGAATGTGGGGTAAAATATAGAATTCTCAAATAAATGTTCTCAGAATGTATTGTGTATCATGAATATACCAATTATTGCTGCTTTGGTGTGTGCAATGCATCTCGCCGGAATGCATTTTACAAAACAGTCTGCTTTTGTAGGTCTTGCTACAATGTATGTACTCAGTTACACATCTAAAAGGCACAACGATATGACATTGTATTCACTTGCTGTCTTTATGTCACAATGTTAGGACCTTGATTCCATGGATCGAAAAAGAAGATAAGAAATGGTTGTAGCGGGGAATAGCTAGCGTAATCTAAATGTAAATTGTGTACGAGTGCATAAAATCAAAAGAAACACGCCAAAAAGTGGCAGGAGGCAGACCTCTCGAACCAAGGGAGCCAAGGTGAACTTACCTACTTTTGGGATGTCTTCTTGGGTCCCCTCTGTCCGGGCTCCAACGAGTACCGGAGCCACATCGGTGGGTCGTTTGACGTTTAGTTCATTGTGTTTAATGACACAATGGCGGCAGTCGAACTCCCGGTTTCAGAGAAGTTACGGCAAACCGGTTAATCCAAAATGCAGGCAAACAGCATATGAAAACGACCTAGTGCGCCTCTTCGTTGCAGGCCCCAAACAAACGCTGTCAACCGGCAACACAGCATAAACAAACAGCGTAAACGAAATGACCGAAATCGTTGTAAGCCGCAAAACCGAATGTTATATACTGGTCTTCCCGTTCAAAACTGTATCAAACCTATAGTCACCAACGTCTCTATAAAGTTCAAGCTTTTCCACGTAGTTTTATCGCCTCCTCTTCCAGTCAGCAGTTCACCTTGGCATCTTACCTGGAAGGGAGGCTTCCGCAAGTTGCTGCCATTATGTTAACAGCACCTGCCAAAAAAGTGAACGGGTGCAATGTGTGACCCATTCGTAACAATAACAAATGCATAGCAGTACAGTACCGGTCAACAGTTTGGACACACGTAGAAGGATTTTTCTTTATTTGTACTATTTTACACATTTTAGTACAACAGTAAATACACCAAAAGTATGAAATAACACAAAAGGAATTATGCAGTGACCAAAAAATTGTTAAAGAAATCAAAACTAAATTTTAGATTCACTATTTATGTTTGTCTAAGAAACATATTTCAAACATTTGTGCGTAAGTCTTCAGATCAAAATGTCTTTGAATGAATGGAGGTGTGTCCAAAGTTTTGACTAGTACTATAGGTAGAGCTCATTTAAATATACTGCATCAGTTTGGTGCCACAGCCTTGGCCTTCAATTAGATTAATAACTACTGGTATTTCATTACTTTGGTCACTTTCCTAGGATCTTGGCGCTTTATTAACATGTTTTCTGTTTTCTTGATCAGGATGTTGTGCTCTCCATCATCGAAGAGACGCAATGGATTGGGCTTAGTGACCGAGAGACAGAGGGAACTTGGCGTTGGGTGGACAATACACTCCTCAGCCAGACCAAAACAACGTAAGATCTTCCTGTGCATTCCTGTTTTTTTTTTTTTTTAATAGCCTCAGCATTGCTTCTTTGAGGTTTCACGGGTGCCTCAAAATGTCATGCCAATGCTGTCTTTCGATGGCAGCCTCATTCGTGGGCCGTACAGGTGACCCCTCCATCAATGGGTCATTGTCCCTCTCAGGTCCTCTGACTGCATAGGAGTCCCACATTTTAGGGCCGTGAAGGGAAGAGCACAGCACTGGAAGGTGGGGGGGGCTGTGGTATCCCAGACCTGCCTGCAGGCTCCTGTTAGAATGTGCCACTGGGCAGAATGCTGAGGGCTGATTGCACCTGTTTGTGTGCAGGGAAAACAGACTGCAACCAGGCAATCTTGTTATTGGAGGAAGTCATTGCTGATTTAAGAGAATTTCTCCCTAATAATCAACAGCTATTTAATAACCATTCTGTGCTTTCACCACAATCATGTCAAAGCTGTTACAAGGACCATTGGCCGTGTAAGTCTAAAGCCCTGCTTTCAAAACTTGTGTGGTGTTTTAGCCCCAGCATCCCAGATTCCACGGTATTCCACTTATAATGGTGGTCATGTCCACTTACAGGAAAATTTTCAGCAGTCGTAAATGTGTGCTATTTTGCTGTACTCCTTAAATACCTACAGGTGCCTGTTCCATTCTCCATTGGCTGATGTTCTTGATAATTCCCAAAGACTACGAATGCTAACAGACAGTGTGTGTTTTAGACATGGGGTCTCGATATTATTTACATGTCTCTTTCATCCTTATCCAGATTCTGGTGGCAAAAGGAACCAGACAACTGGACCGGTGGAGGTGACTCAAATGGAGAGGATTGTGCCAGTATGGGTGACCACAATGGAAATCTAAATTATTGGTTTGATGCTTCCTGTGAAACAAAGAAAAAATGTGTCTGTGAAGTGAAGCTATTCCAAAGTGACTTTCACCTGTAGAAACTTTGTTTTGACCAAATGCTTGCAAGGCGTCTTCTTCTGTACTTCTACCCTAATGAGAACTCCTGTCATCAGGTGGTATCTGAATGTCCAGCAAGAATAAGAATGTAAAGATGTAAAGCTCATTAGCAGACACCTTTAAAGCTAGCAGACTGGAGTAATGGTGTCCTCAGCTCAACAGAGACAATAACAAAAAGCAATTTCCTCCGGTCCTTGGTTGCTGAAGCCTGTAATACAGGCAACTTATGCATAAATAGCCAGTACACACAAAATGAGGGCCAATGAAGTTTTAACTTTGCTAAAGATGTGCCGTCTATGCCTTTGTCCTCTGAGGAAACAGAGCAAACCTTTTTTGCACTTATTGCACCTCATTTTGTGTGCTGGTAATGCATTCATTAGTCATTTCCTCTGTCCTCTATCTCTGCCCCTGTGTGGTTGAACAGGCCTGCTGTTGTGGTCAGAAGAGCAGACACGCTCACCCATTTCTATTGCCAAATGAAGACCCACCTGTTCAGGTTACACCTCAGCCCCCCCTAGCCAAGCTTGATCTCTTATTCCCTTTATGTGTAATTAAATATGTGGAGGTTTAATGCAGGGTATGTGCTAGCATGGGAATGGTATAATCCCTCTGCTTAGTACTTCCGTTGTGCTTATGTGTCCATCTAGGCACACACTTGTGATCTCAGAGCTATGACTGGTGCTGACACTTGTTCATATGTGGTTAGTGGTGTCCTGTTTGAACAACTTTTTATGCCACTTTATCAGATGCACTTTGTAGGTCACTCTGGGTAAGAGCATCTGCTTAATGACAAAAGTGTAATGAAAAATGTAATCAATAAAACAGTGACTAAAATATACTATACATTCATTTCAAAGGTGATAATAAACCAAATAATGTATTAATATTGTTCATGTATTAATGGTATTAATAAACCATTTCAAAGTAATTAATAAAATTAAAAATTAAACCAAGATTATTACTATTTTTCAAGCATATCTCCACATTACTGTGGCATTCTAAATGATGAACTGAGAAGCAATGATGTTCTGTATATTTGGTTCTCCTTTTAAAAAAAAAATTTAAAATCTGTTTGAAACACTGAGTAATTAGTTATTTTTTCTGTTTTGACTGTGTATCTGAGGAAGATGTCTCAGGAATGTAGAAGAGATATAGCATAGGGGTTGCTTTTGTCTATGGCATCTGTAATGTCTGTGGTCTTTGCAGTTTGTACAGTTTGTTGTATTATCAGTAGTGTCTCTAGGGCTGATAGTGTCTTTCATGCCTATAGCAGTGGTACTGTCATTAATATCTGTAGAGTCTTTATTATGCTTTTTGAATGTGTAAGTGGAGAATTAAAGAGAAGGGTTTCACAGTACTTGCTGGAGACTGGAGGGAGGCAGTACCTGCCTTTCAGCAAAAGTTTTATAAAAACATCCCTATAAAAATATCTGCATGGCTTAATTGGTCCATGTCCATTCAGAACATGCTGTGAGGGTTCATATTGAGGTCATAAAAATATCGATTTGCTTGAGACAGCGAGTGAAAATGGAAAACAAACACAAGTTCTTTTTCCCTTACACACTTTGGTTAACTTTATTTGGATCCCTCCTAAACGTAAGGAACAATCTGAGAATGCATTTGTTTTGGCGTTAAATATTGCTTTAAACGAGCCAAGGAGTATTTACAAAATATTTATAAATAGCGCCATCTAGTGACACTGAGTAATCAAGCATAAAGGGCAAATTTCACATCCTCAAGGTATTGGTCATTTATTTCAAAGTCTTAGAAAATGACATCACAAGTGAATGTCATAAATGTAATTATAATTACAATATTCCTAGTAACGAGAACAGTGCAACACAGTCTGAATAAGCTAACTTCCTGTAATGTCTCTGTAATGTGACAGTCAGCTGTCAGGGGGACATTGCAACTTATAACTGTTACTGTTTTCCATTTATCGTGCTCAGATATCCAGCTCTTGCACTCCTTCCAACCTCTGTGTAAGAGGTTACGGTTAACAGGAAGTTCTGGTACTGTCTGCCTTCATGTGCTAGTTACGTATTTTGTTTTTGATCACCTCCCCCCAAGAATGTTTGTGACAAGCCAACAAATAAGAACACTTACAGCTTCAGCTAGGACAGAGACAGAATCTTCAACTTCAAGCACACAGAATATCCGAATATCTGGTCATAAACAAATGGAATATCTATGGTGGTTGTGTCTGCGGGGTTCAGATCCAGTGCAGACATGTAGTTGCACTCTGACCTTTAGGAAGGATGTGGCTTACTGGAGTGGATGTATCTGTGAATGTAGCTTATGGTCTGGGGGTGTGACTGTGGATTTGGGTCTAGTTAAACACTTTGCCAATCGCTCCCGCAGAACTGACTCACCCAAGGCCTTTTGTTTATGAGCCCATTGCCCTGTCCTCTGCTCCACACTGCCTCCCGAATTCTTGTCAATATGACCTTTACAGCAGCAGCTAACACTGTGTGTCCTAATAAAGTCGTAGCTGTCCTGTCAGCGAAGTTATATAATCTGTGGAATGTCATGGATGTGTACAGATAGCCAGCTAGCATGAACTACAGCATGCTACCATGTTTCTGTAATGTTAGCTAGCAAGTAACACTTGAGGAGGGTGTGAGCTATGCTTTTCTCCATTCAAACTCTACCCTCTTTGGGCATTCTACAGCCCATTCTTATCTTTTTTTGGAGTTTCTAAACCCCAGTGGAAGCGGTAAAACTGAGGCGGTAAAACTCACCTCCTCCGTGACAAAGATGACAGCTTCCGCACTTGCTGCTCTTGGTCTTTTTTAGCAGCAGCAACATTTCAGTTCTGCTCTAAAAATAGGATTATTCTGCCCACACTCAGCCAGCGTGTCTAGCCTGAGATGGAGGACGACTTCAACTGCGACTCAAAGCTCATTCTCTGTCATCTGCACCAGGGGGCAGAAGAATGTTTCCCAAAAGATGCGATTTCTTTATTTTCTCCCTTTTCCAGTTCTTAAAAGAAATTCTTTTTTGCTGGCGACCCAACAAGATGTAGCCGTCTCCTGTCATGATCCATCCCCAGCAAAGTTATCATGCCAATTCATAATTAGACAAGCAAACACAGAATAAAAACTGAGTGTCATAAGAAACACTGTCAAGAAATCTTATTTTGAACCAGCTTAAATGTATTCACTGCACAGATGTTTCATCTACAGGAAGTATTATATGACAAAGTAGAATGAAGGTTGAATCTGTCATGACAGATGAGTGAATTTAATGTTTATTCAAGATTTAACCCTTCATTGAAGTGATATCACACAAACTTAACATGCAAATCTTACATGAAAAAGTTAAATTAACAGCTGTTTGTATGCAATTCATGCAGAATCTTGTTTTCCCTGTCCCATCAGGCAGTTGAAGAGCATTTCAAAGATTCCCTTAAATGTCGAATCCATATCAATTTAACATCAGATACACACGTATCAACATTTATTCAATATACAATTGAAAATGTGCAACTTAAAATATGAACATAAAATTTAAAATTGATTTTAAATTAATTCTACAACAAAGTAATGAATTATTGTGGAAAATAAGTCTACACACCATATTGCTTGCATAAATTATTCTGGGTTGGAGCTGTACTGATTCCAATCCTTCCATCTTTCTCCTCACACAGAAAAGAATATTTCTAATCATAATGGCATATGATAAATCTCAACCAGTCATGCTGTCGATTCTGAGAGAGAAGGGAAACCCTAGTAATTTCAAGTTTGTTGTTGTGCTGTTGCTTGCCAATAGTGGGCACTGTTGCCCCACAGATCGCACTCAACAGATTTCATGACAGTTAAGCTGCCGCTGATGTCTTTTCAATCCAATGGCAAACTAAAATCAGCAGGAATGCTTTAGCGTCTGCTTACAGTACTGTGTTGGTAATATATGAGTTTAGTAATTTTATTTTCATTTAGAGCTTGTTCATCACTTAGAACTTGAGCTACCTGAATAAACAAAGATGCACTGCTTCCTCTTTTTCACTTGCATATGAAGTACTGAGGCAGAAGTGAATCTTAACAGTGCAAGCTTTCAGCAATCGTCTGAGAGTCTGAAAATGTTTTTTAAACATAGCACCAGTCATCTACATCCCCGTATTGTGTTTCCATGGCGATCACTGCGCTGCAAATACAGTAATATGCTTTATCTATTGTAATTCATGCACACGCCCCACAACACCCTCAATGCGTTACTTTTATGTGAATGTTTTCCTTTATGCCAGAGTTTTTATGGTTGTAAACAAACAGACTGCATGGCGCAATCAGTATCCTGTTTCTGCTGTTTCCGGTGTCACCTGTGCGTGTT
Source organism: Megalops cyprinoides (assembly GCF_013368585.1). Lineage (NCBI taxonomy): Eukaryota > Metazoa > Chordata > Actinopteri > Elopiformes > Megalopidae > Megalops > Megalops cyprinoides. The sequence continues at coordinate 9,230,013 of NC_050603.1, forward strand.
TCGTATCGCAAGAGAGAATTCCCCCAAACTGCTTATCCCGGATCAGCTGATCCAATCATAATTCAGACCCAAATACTTTGTGCAAAAAAAAAGGGAGGAAAAAAACGGTGAGTCGTTGAGGCTTAGCGCTATGAATCACTCGCCAGCCACACCATGCCCATGTACTGGAGTGTGAATGACGGGAGAAAGACATGGGGGAGGTGGCGGGGTCAGGAAGTACGCAGGAAGCGGAGAGTTTGCATTGGAGTGAGAAGGAACAGCTGGTCCCTGTTGTTTTGCGATAACCGTTTTGCTGTTGTTGCTTATTAGATGTCTGCTATCATTAGATGCTCAGACTGGAGCCCGTTAGAATTTTCTTTTGACGATCCACATTACTGCCTACTACTCATCAAACTACTTCTCTTTGCTGCTACAACTGCTTGTGCTACTCCCTTCATTAGTGCTGTTAGTACTGCTGCTTCTTCTGTTAGTCCTGGTATTGGTGCTTCTAGGACTCATAGTAAAACGATCAATTCTGGTGTATTCCTAATGCCGTGCTATGTAAAAAAAAAAATACAGGTGATGCCGATGAAAGGTGACACGCGGCATCTGTCTTTCCTGCTTCCCCTGTGCTGGCCGCCGCTGGAATTTGGGCTTGAGAGGATTACAGTAAACATGGAAATCCCCATGCGTCAGGTGGCCCCTGAGCCAGCGCTGTGAACTTCTGTCTGACCCAGGTGATTACAGGCCGTTTCCACCCACCAGCCTCCGGCCTGACCCGAGGAACCCGTCTGTCTGCCGCTGCTGATTTTCTAGCATTTTGTGTATCTGTCTGTCTGTCTGTCCCTCTGTCTGTCTCATTCTCTTTCACTGCCTCTCTCTCCCTCACGCCTCCTCTTTGCTCTGTTTTCTCAAGCAGGGCTTGTGGAGATGAACAGGGGTAGTGAGGAGGTGAATGGTGACACTGAGGTGGTGAACAGCAACAGTGAGGAGGTGAATAGTGACACTTAGGTTGCGAACAGCAGCAGTGAGGAGCTGACAGCAGCAGTGAGGAGGTGAATAGTGACACTGAGGAGGCGAACAGCAGCAGTGAGGAGGTATATACTGACACTGAGGTTGCGAACAGCAGCAGTGAGGAGGTGACAGCAGCAGTGGGGAGGTGAAGAGTAACACTGAGATGGTGAACAGAAGCAGTGAGGAGGTGAATGGTGATACAATGGCAGGTAGAGTGGCTTCATGTTTAGATTGTACTGTTGCCTGTGACTTGTCTGTGCAGCGGTATTGGTGAAGTTCTGGATGTCTGCCAGCTCCACATCATAGTGTCTAGTTAATGAACACACACCCATCCTGTCTCAGTGACTTCTGCGGCTCTCACTGTCTTATAACCCAATGCACTGGAGCAGAGTGCACTGAACTACTGTCATCCATAACTGTCAATCATATTGACAGAACGGGAAAGGTCTTGGATCACATCTGATGTGCGAACCACAGGAGTAACGAATGCGCTGCCAATAGAAGCTCTCTCTGATCCTGTGAATGTCACGAGAGCATGTGATGGGAAGAGATATCCTGAACATTGTGTTCCATTTAAAAACACTGTGTGTAAGTCATCAACACACCATAACACCAACACTATTGTTTTCCTACAGTTCAGCCCCCCCCCCCAAATGATGTATCAAAGGAACAAAATGCACACAGACATTGCTTGGTTTGTGTCTCTCAGTCTCATAAACTGCCCCACAAATGGAAAGTAGCTTTCAAAAAGCCACGGGGCTGTAAATGCGTCAAAATGGAGGTTAGTCTGAGTAGCCTTTGTGAAAGCTGTATCGCTAAGAGGAATGTGGCAAAAGGATGTGAGAGAGAAAGGCAGAAGTTGTTGGTCAAGTGCATTCTGGGAAAGTGACAGTAGAGGTGGGACTGGCCCCTCTTGTCTATGCCTCAGGAAGACTGCAGAGTAGTCCAGTCCAGGAGATGCCAACAGATGCCTGCAGAAGTACCCGCGTACGCAGAAAAGTACTTGTGTGGCTGTGGTGAGGTGGGGGCATGGGGAATAATTGCACACACAGCAAACCACCCTCATGTGTGCCAAACACACACACGGCAGGGACATTTTCAATATTAGAGAGACAGCAAGTGAATCGCTTTCACAACAGCAGTGTGGCTCGGCTGAGCTGTCCTACAGTGTCACGGTATCTCGGAGACAAGGACCAACCACACGACAGCAACAGGAAGTGACACTTTTGCCGCATATCACAAAGAGGAACGGGTTCCCACTGCCCTGGGGCGGCGCCCACCATAACTCAGTTAATGTAGCGGAGCTCATTGTGTGGCCAGTCCACTCCAGATGGTGATGTTACCCTCCTGGAATGAGGGTGAGGGGGCTCATTGTTTTTGAAGGAACTGGGGTGTCCTGCGCCAGGAAAAAATGATAATCTCCCTTGTCGAGGGTCTGCTGTATGATACCGAAGGTTCCAGGTTCGACCCCAACTAATTGCATACACCCAACCAACCCCAACAGAACCTAACCGCAGCCAGTGTTAGGGTCTGCCGCTCACTGTGGTCATCCTGCATCATTGTATGGTCATGTCTCACTTACATTACAGTACATTACATTCATTTAGGAGACACTCTGATCCAGAGCGACTTCCAGCACAAAATAACAGAAGTGTACCCATTCAAACTGAATGAGCAAAAGTGTCAGACCAAGCTAACAACACTCCCAGACCAGTGTGTGTGTGTGTGAGCATAACACTATTCAAGACCTACCACAAGTCAATTTGTGCAACAAGACTTGATAAGGGAAGCCAAATATACTACCATATATTAATCACTGGATCACAGAAACCAAAACACCAAACCAAAACCAAAATAAACAGCAAGTACAAGAAGTAGCAGGTGTTAGGGGGCGAGGATTGAGGGGGAAGTGAGATGCAGCCTGAAGCCGTGGGTCTTCAGTCTGCGTCAAAAGATGGCCAGTGATTCGACTGTCCTCGCACCCATGGGGAGTTCATTGCACCACTGAGGGTCCGGTAATTAATGATGTTCTAAAAAAAAAAAGATATGATGTAAGTCATCTTAAGTTCATCCACCCACGCCTCCTTACTTTTGCCAACAGTCTTGTGCCTTCTGTCTCATGTAAGCCCCAACAGAGCTCTTTCATTGTATCAGCTACCGTTTCCACTAGGGTCTTATCACTGCGGTGACATAACAGGGTCTTGAGGCGCGGAGGCTGTTCTATTTACGCCTCGACCCAGCGGCGTCCCCTGCTGAACAAGCCTCCATTGTACCCCGTTGCAGCCTGTGATGAAGGCACACTGCCATCCTCTCTGCATTTCGGCTGTCCACATGTCCCTGGCAGTATGACCGATACTCTTTGTACCTGGTGACCGGAACACCCCGTCCTCTGTCGGTGATCGGAGGACGAATCCTGTTCCAGTGTCATCCCGAGGGGCTCGGGGAGACTCGCGGCAAGCCCTTGCAAGTCACTGTCACTGTGATGTTGCAGTGACAGTGAGGTGTGAGTGTGAGAATGGTTTAGTGTTGATTTGGGTAATGCTGTCTCCACGACGCGTGTGAGAGTTGCATGTTGCAATACCCCTTGGTTGCCACAGCATCCCCACAGTTCTCTCTGAGTGGGAGAACACAGTGTCCCTGCATCTTTCTCTGGGTGGGAGAGTGCCTCCTTCTGAGGAATTATGGCAGAGCAGCCTGCAGTCGACAGTCACATCATTAGTAACTGGGAGACGGACACTACATCCGCCTCATTTCTGGGACTCCAGTGGAACATTTGGAAGGCAATGCATTGCTCAGGTGTTAGGCACAGCAGAGATCTGCTGCTTTTAGGTCACCAGCTGAAACTTTACATGTGGTTTCACCGAGGGCAACACACATCTGCACACATGTGCACACACTCGCACACACAAACTGACACACTGAAGACTTCAGAACTCCACCACCTGCCCCCCCCCACCCCCCACCCCCCAAACCCCAAGACTACATTTGTCATTGCTTATCTAATACACGAGAGCTTCTTCTGCGCTTTTGGAGGGCATGTAGCTTTGACACATTGTAGTGTGTATGTATGTGTGAGCGAGTGAGAGAGAGAGAGAGGGAGGGAGGGGGAGGGAGAGAGAATCAGCTTGCCCCTTCTCGCTCTAGCGCGAGGCTAGGAGGAGCCTGCGTCGCGCGCTAGCACACAGTTTGATTGTCCTCTCGGCGCTGTGCATTCAGAGGAGAGAATATCGGAGGAGGGGAAGAGCGCAAGCCCAGCTGCTCCCGGCGCTGAGTTCGCATCCAGCGAAGCACATCAGACGGCTGCACCGCATCCGCTCGAACCACACGCAGCAGAGTGAGAAGGGCTGCAGACAGCAATATCATCTACATCGGGGTTTCAGATGTTGTTTTCTTCAGTGTAGCGCGACAGCTTGACGGGTGTTTAATAGTTCCCTTTTTTCTCCAAGCCTATCTACATTATGCATGCATTGCATTATCGGAGTTCCAGAATTTAAAATTAAATTTAAACGTAAATTTTGAGTAGTTTCTTTAACATTGCGGAGTGGTGTCTGGACGATTGGAGAGTAATTTCAACCATTTTTTAAATGCACTCTCCGAAGGGGCTATCTGCTTTGTACTTAGTCGTGCTAAAGTAGAGGTATCGGCTCTTTCAGGGGGTCACAGTGTCCTGGAGACTTGCTTTTCGCAAGGGGATTACTTTGCCCCGGGGAACCCATCTTTTAAATCCGCCTGGTGCAGTTCATTTATCATTGTGTCAACACGGTCTACTTAGTGGTACCACTGCGATCAGACCTGGAACAACTGAAGTGCATGTTGTGCGGCAGATCCGATTGGAATTAATCGGGAACTACAGTGTATTGCGGACACGACAGAGACTATTCTCTCGACCGGCTCCGTCCCAAATCTCAACAAGGACTGGCTGCAAAGCAGGTGAGAATTGCACTGTGGCTGTCCGGGTTTCAGGTTTTTCCGTTTTTACAAAACCAGCGTTGCATCTGAATGTATGCAGCGTGTGCGTAGTTGCGAGAGCGCGCTATCTCTTCAACTTAGAAGTAGTTATGCTATTTTGCTATTTGCTAACGGCCTGTGGTGGACTGTCAGTTGATTCAATTAGCTGGCCTGAGCTACAGGAATCGGATTTTGGTGCCGGGGATTGAGGGGTGCACGGGGTGATGGCTCTTACATTTATCTTCCCTGCGCGTGCGGTAGCAGCCTCTCGATGCGCGCTGCAGCTAGGCTCTGTACGGCACAAATAGGAAGGTCGTAACTTTTAAGCTACGTAGCTATGTACAGATCTGTATTGCACCCGCTGTACTTTTTTCTCCCTTGAGAACTGCATATTGAATGTTTATCACGTACACAGTATATACACAGTATATACGTGATATTGTATGGTAATATTTATCCATTATGCATTCCTAGGTATTTTAATGCACTGGTCTCTGTTGGTGTCATAATGTTTCAATGTGTTTATTTGTGTTGGTTACAGAGAGTGGCCATGCAATGTCTATCTGAAAGGTGACTACGTGCGCTGGGGTGTGTCACTTATACACTGAAGGTCACTCCTATGGCAGGAGCCCACTAGAAACAGGCCGAGAAACCGAGAAACTCTGGCACAGAAGCCCCGCCCCCTCCGGCCCGCTCCCCCGTTTACAGAGCGTTCTGTAAAGGGGCACCAGTCGCCGCCGCCGCTGCCGCCGCCATGGGCACGGTGCTGTCGCTGTCGCCGGGGTCGCGGAAGGCCAGTTACTATGACGACCGGCCCAGCTCGCTCAGCCACTACCCCAGCCTCAGCAGCCACTCTCTGAGCGGGCAGAAGGAGCGCAGCATCAAGCGCCACTCCATCCTGCTGCCCGCCCTCACCTGGAAGCGGCTGGTGGCCTCCACCAAGAAGAGGGGCTCCCGGAAGGGCTGCGTGACGGGCGGTCCCGGAGGCCCCGGGGGCCCCGGGGGCCCCCTCAACAACAACAACAACTACCAGAGGGACGTGGCGCACCTCAACCACCAGAACGTCAAGAAGTCGCTCTCCTGCGCCAACCTCTCCAGCTACGACGGGCCGGCGCTGGGCTTCGGCCGGCCCCAGCTGCCCTCGGTGAAGCGGGCGACGTCGGCCGTCAGCTCCTCGCCCAAGCGGGTGATCGTGCAGGCCTCCACCAGCGAGCTGCTGCGCTGCCTGGGCCAGTTCCTGTGCGACCGCTGCTACCGGCTCAAGCACCTGTCCCCGGCCGAGCCGGTGCTCTGGCTCCGCAGCGTGGACCGCTCGCTGCTGCTGCAGGGCTGGCAGGACCTGGCCTTCGTCACGCCCGCCAACGTGGTCTTCCTCTACATGCTGTGCCGGGACGTGGTGGACGGCGACCTGATGGCCAGCGAGCGGGAGCTGCAGGCCACCCTGCTCACCTGCCTCTACCTGTCCTACTCCTACATGGGCAATGAGATCTCCTACCCGCTCAAGCCCTTCCTGGTGGAGCCGGGCAAGGAGGCCTTCTGGGACCGCTGCCTGCACATCATAGACGTCATGAGCGGCAAGATGCTCCGCATCAACGCCGACCCGCACTTCTTCACGCAGGTGTTCGCCGAGCTGAAGAGCGAGGGGGGCTGCAGCCCGCAGGACTACAGCCGGGTTCTGGACCGGTGAGGCCCCGCCCCCCCGCTCCTCAACCTGTCTCCGCCCCCTCCGCTCTGTGAAGATTGGATCCAGCTGCTCGGGGGGATGGGTAAGGTGGGGCTGCTTCAGCAGGGGGTGTCGGCTTGTAGTTAAAGCATTCCATTTGCTGTTCGTCGGTTCTCTAATGTCATCCACCACTGGTGTGTAATCGATACTTCCCCCTGCCCCACCTTCCACTTGACATGCCCTTACCCCCACCCCCCCCACCCCTTTCCTCCACTTGGCAGCTGACCGCCGTCCTTTTTCACCCTGGACTGGCCCGGGTCTATGCAGATATCTTGCGAAGTCGTGGAGATTGCCTCCCAGAAATGGCTCCATTCCTCATCCTGATAAAAGTGTAACGGACTGTTCTTGAATGGAGGACAGTTAGAGTTCTCCCCATCCATATCATTCTCTCATCCTCCTCACTTTCTCATGCTGCTTTTGGGGGAGGAGGGGGGCTTCCAGTCTCCATGCAATCTTGACAGCCAATCCTAGTCAGCCAAACTTTATGTCTCATGCTGAATTGTTTCAACCAATCAGTTAACAAGAACCCTTTGGTGTGTTCTATATGGACGGATGCAGGCCCACACTGACCAGTGCAGACACGTACAGGCATACATGCAGACCCATGCTAACATGGAGGAAAATGAACACCAACATACACAGTCACTACAAGATGATCAAACTACCATCAGTATTTTCATATTACCTGCAGGAAGGTCAATGGTGGCCATTAGACCTTACTAAAGTCATTGTAATAAAAGAACCAAAATACAGTTAAAGATAGATGGTAGAACTCAGAGATCCAACATAAATTGGACAGCCTGGTTCCCTGTTGGATAGAATCGGTTTCTTAAAGGATAAGGTCAATTAAGTGTGGGATTATCAGCAATCAGATAGGCGGATAGGATCTTTTTGTGAGGAAGCTTTTGAAACTGGTGGGAGAAGTTTTTTTGCTGTGTAACTCTACGCTCTTTTTTTTGTACTGTAAAACTGCTGTGAATTTTGGGACTAGTTTTAGAAAGGTCACACTTAAGAATATGTTTACATTGTTAGAAAAAAGATAAGTACATAACCACTTATAGTGACTGTTAAACAGATTAGCTGTTGTAAGCAAGTAAAAATATTTGTATTTTGCTCGTATACCATTTAGGCCATGAAGTGTCAAAATTGTAGCTCTTACTGTAAATACTAATGTTAATTCTTAGTTAATACTTCAAAGCAACAAATCTTTGTACATGTACAGAAGTACTGTTTTTAGAACTATAGCTCACTTGTAGTTAGTAAGCAGTTACTAACTATAACTGAGTAATTGAAATTAGTGAGCAGGCAGTTTACTATCTAACCTCTTACGTAACATATTTTTAAAAGTTGTTCTAAATTAGAAAGTAGCGATAGGTTTATTGTGACCGAAGAGTATGAACAGGCCTTGGATATGAACAGGAAAAGTCTATGTTATCTGAGCTGTCCTTCAGGAGCCTGTGTATGTGTATGTGTGGTGGAGGGCCCTCCTCTGATCGGCTGTCTGAGCTCTAAGACGTGTCGCCATGGGGCATTTTTCAGTGGAACCATTTTGCCAGTTTTTGGTTTTGGAGGGGGGGAAAGGGGGGGGGGGCAGGCCAGGTTTCATCGTCATCAGCTGTTTACTTCAGCTGTCTTTTGTTCTGCCATTTACTATGCCTGTTGTCAGCACTCGGGTAATAATGAGATTAACAGATTAACCTCCCCTCCCTACCTCCCTACCAGCACACACATACCCACACACACGCATACACACACACACACACTCACAAGTTCAGAGTCTAATCGTCTAATCCCAACTGGCTGGATTGCATGTGGACTTTGGAATAGCTGGCTGCAGGTGTCTGTTCCTGTTGAATTCTGTTCTGGAGGCGGAGATGGAGAGAGGATATCTGACCTCTCTGAGAGAGAGAGAGAGAGAGAGATAGAGTGACCCTGGGTCACACTGTGGAGTGGGGCAGGGTGACCCTAGGTCTCACTGTAGAATAGTGGTGTACACCATGTTGAGTTTGCCTGCTGCAGATATGCGCTGTCTGCCCTTGTCACTTGTGTGTCCTCCTTGCCCACCTGGCCCAGGCTGTCTGGGACAGCACAGCACTGTCCATCACTGAATGAAACACAGGCCTTTTCCCCTTATGTGTGATTGCAAGCTGTGTGCATAATGCAATTGCAGTGGGACAGTGAGAGAGAGGGAGAGGCTGATTCTGCTGTGATATGAGGGGCTGGGTGGCATGTGGGGGGTAAGGTTATTTTTGGTGAAAGAAGTTAGGCTGATCTGAAGGGGCGTCTGTGGGGCAGATTTCAGACTTATAAACAGCGTCGGCCCTGCGAGGCCTGTCTGTCCCGCTCTCCCTGCCATCTCTAAACAATCACACACTGAGGGAGACCCCGGTCTCTGCCCCCCTCGGCCTCGCTTGGCCGCCATCAATGCCAAATTAGTCTTTTTTTTTTCCTGGCCATAGAACTCAGTTGTGGTCTGATTGGATGGACAGCCGCCCCTGAGGTGGCAAGGGCTGTATTAATTTGAGAAAATAAAAGGGACTGGTGTCCCTCACCGTCTAGTCTGTGGGGGTGCGGTATGTGGCAAGATGGGGGCAGGGGGATAGGGGCTGGCAGGAGGCTGTAATCTCGTCATGGCTGGGCAACGGCAACAGTAAGAGCTGTAATACTCTGCTACCTACTCCCCTACACACACACAAACACACACACACACACACACACGCAGTATACTAGCCGTAATCCGGTCCTAATCCCCCATGGAGAGGGAGAGAGGAAATCGGGCAATAAGTGGGCGATTCACTGCCCCCGAGATCACATTCTGTTACTTCCTCTACCCTGAACTTCATCATCACCCTAACCCAGTCCTGTCAGACTCCATTTTGGAAACAAACACTCCTGGCTGTCAAATCTCTGGGTGGGTTAGACCTTCCTAAGCGTGGGAAGTAATGGAGTCACAGCTAGGGCTGTGTGTGTGGACACAGGTGTCACTCCCTCTCTCTCTGATTCTGTTACTGTTTCATCAGGTCTATGTGCCCTGCTGGTATTAGATCCCCCTCACTTGTCCTGCTCTTTTCCGCCTGCCCTGCTCTGCCCCAATCTGGTCTGAACCTTCAGACTGGATAATCACCCTGTCATTCTGTGTGACTCTTTCCCGATTGGCCGATTTGTTTTGAACACTGACCCCGATTGGACAACACCGCATACAGTCTCAGGTGTTCCAAGACAGAGCCCCCAGCCCGCTCCCAGTGCAGCCGGATTCAGACCAGCACTTTTCCTGCAACGCACAAATCCCCACCCAAGCAGCGCACTACCACAGCGGTGTGGACCACGTTCACGGTCTCACCTGGGAATATCGAGCACGTTCTTCTCACAACTACCGAAAACGACGGCGCTCCGGCAGTTTGCGCCCCCGCAGAACACTTCAGCCGCACCATCTGGCCTGGCTCTGGAAGGGACCCGCCTGCCCGGCCCCACGTGGGACACAGCAGGACACAGCTAAACCTTTGGGATCAGCACTGCTGTGTGGAGCAGCCGGCAGTACTGGTCTATGCTCCCGCCACACCCTGGGGACAGACCTGGGGGGGGGGGGGGGGTGATGGGGGGGGTTGTTATTATGTGATAAGGTCACTGGAGCTCTGTGAGTTGTGGTGACCGGATTAGATCTCGTGTATGTTGCTGCTATGTACTGTAATTGTGAGACCGAAAAACAACGCACTTTGTGTCTGCGGCGGCGCAGACGGGATGTAAATGGCACTCTGTACGTGTGTCTCTCTTCGACGCAGTACTGCGTAGGCTTACATGGTACTGTGTACGTTTGTTACTCCGTGACACGGTACTGTGTACTCGTGTTGCTGTGACATGGTACTGTCGCTCTGTAATGATCAGTCAAAACATTAGGAACCCCACGCCAGACCACGCCGCTGTGTCGGCTCGCATGTTGGCTGGTGACGCTCTTCATGAGTTTGCTTTTGTTTTAGTTTAGTTTTTGTATGTCACTGTAGTTTAAATTAAATTTTTTTGTTAACTTAAAAAAGAAAACATGTCATTAGTTCATCCCTGTTACGGGACACCTGAAATGAAATTTATTAGTCTAAATGATTATTGTAATTATTATTGCTGATATAATTATCCTGATTATGATTATTGTCGTTGTTCTTATTGATACCAGGATGGGTGAAGTTTGAATATGGTCTTATTTTGTTTTGTCCTGTAACCAAATTACCTTTGTCTTGGAATCTTGAAGCCTGTGAAATTTGGGCAGAGCACACCTTTGTATTTGTGTGTTTGTGTGTGTTAACGTACAACGCGCACACACATGCTCACACACGCAGCTTCAAAGTGTTATGTCTGTAGACCAACGAGCGGAGCACAGATGTGAGTTACAAACAGGCGTCGAGGGTGCGATCCGGCCTGGCAGGTCTCTGATCCAGGGAGGAAGTTGCCGTGTCACTTCCTGTCTCACTTCCTCGCAGGACTTGTGCAACTGGAGCCTGTGGCAGCGATCGGCTGACTCACAGGGTTGCCAGCGCGGAGGCAAGCTCCACTCTAACGGCTGCAGCGCATAGGGACGCCAGTGTCAGTGTTATCAATTCCAGCCTCACCAGGGCGACTCCCGCTAACGCCCAGCTCTTCCGATGTACTTGACAGCACCCCTCCCCATTGGATGTGGCGGTGGCGGAGCTTGAGCAATCTAGCAGCCAGGGGATGGCCTCCATATCTCCTGCTCAGATACTTCCTGTTTTCCTCGTTTGGTCCTACCTCTGGCGGAATGGCGTTCCACCTCCATTATCAGACAGCTTCCATCATCAGAGAATCTCTGCGTTATCTCTGGACAGGCAGCAGGACCCACCCACCCCTTACCTGTCAGTGTCTCCACAAATCAGGACCACCTCAGCTCCGGGTGCCCAGCCCTGGTCACCTGCCCCTGGTTATCAGTGAGAGCGACGCAAGGACTTATCTTGACTTTTGTAAAGCCACTTAGCTGTATATGTAGCTACATACACCAGTGTTGTCGGAGAAAACTTGAAAAATAAAAAATCAATTGTGTTTGTTTATTCATGTGTTGCAATGCATTTTTTTATCATTATTACTGTTGTTATTTAATAAAGTACTGAGACAGGAACCCCCTTCTGAGTGTTGTTTTGTAGAGGCAAGTGCAGCAAACCAGGTCTGACATCAGTGTCCACAGACATCTGTGGCAAATGGGGGCACATACACACACACACACACACACACACACACACACACACACACACACACACACACACATTGTACTCCTATTGTCCCCCTGCAAACTTGATATACGTCAGCTGTCTGGGCACACTATAGGCTCTGTTTAAGTTGAGGGCCGAGAGACATCAGGAACAATACAGTGTAAACAAAGGAGCCAAATGCAGCCTGCCCTCTGTGTGTGTGTGTGTGTGTGTGTGTGTGTGTGTTTGTGCCTATGTGTAAAAGACGAACCACAAAAAGTTTTATGGAACCTTTGCAAGTTGATCAGATAACATCAGTTGAAAGAGGATATTTTTGAGGTTCTTCAAGGAGCTAGATGGCAGGCTTCAAAAAGAACAGTTGCCATCCAGACACAGTCCGAGACACAAAGAGATGCAAGGAGCGTGGCATATGGCTTTGGACGACACAGTCACAGAGGTCAGGGGTTCCTGGTGGAGGAAGGGGGGGCGGAGAGGCACGGGTAGAGGGGACAGCGGCTGGGGGAACAAAGGCGGTCACTCTGACCCCTCCGGACTGACCCAACACCCGTGCCTCGTGCGCTTGTGCCTTCAGTTTTAAAGTCAGTTACAACCCAGCTGAATCCCAGATGGACCCTGCCACTCAAAGGAGATAAGGCAGGCTAACTTCACAGATTTGCCGGTCACCGCAGTCACCTGACTGAAATCATGCTGCTAACCCTTGGGACAAAACTCCAGACAGAGCACATGAGCAGAATCTTAGGAAACCGGCAAGAGCTCTGCGGTGAACCTTGTAAATACTCCTGTAGAAATGCCTGACAGCATACTGAACAGAATCGAGGTCATCAAAAAAGTAAATGGGGGGGGACGTATGAGATTGTGTACGTGTGAGAAAATTGATCTGTTCTATGTACAGTTTCGGCATGTACGGCATCATACTTGATTTTTTTACTTGACCAAGCAAGCAATTGTTTTAACTGTGAGTGTGCAGGGCAATTACTGGATCGGTATTGCTAATAGGTTAATTAGCACCATGGCATTCTGGGTTAGATCCTGTGACACCCTCAGACTCTCGTCTCTCTGGCTCCGACTCTGGCCACAGAGAGAGCTTGAGCAGTCACATGCTGGCAGGCTCTGACGGAGGGGAGCAGATGGGAAGAGTTTGGCCCTGTTTTAAAGCTACAGAACCAGAAGCAATGGGGTCAGATCCCGGAGGGATTCCTGCAAACGCCCGCAGCCGTGGCAGACAGACCCCAAAGCAGCGGCGGCGGAGGCAGCAGCAGCAGCAGCAGCAGCACTCTGAGGAAGATGAAAAGACTTCGTTAGCGCTGACATTCTTTAATACAGGCTAAGGATTGAGAAGATTTCACAATAATCTGACCTTAATTCAGTCCTGTGTTCATGTTTATTCAATTTCAGATTCTGACACACAAAAAAAAAATGGCAATCCTACAGTCACACAAGTGAAAAACCAGGAAGTGCAATGATACCAAAGTGATCTTAAAATGCCGCTTTCTGCTTGATTATGCCTCAGGTTTGTGTTTTAGACTCTGATAAACACTGAAACTCATGTTAAAAGACTGGCATTTCAGGGGCTGTGGTCATTTTATTCATTCTGTAATGAATTCAGGTGAAAAATAGATTTGTAAATAGTCCTACTCTATTTTTTATGGTTAAGGTTAACAGCTAAGGTTTTTTTTATGTTTTTTTTTCATGTTTATTCTGACTGGTCATGTGACAGCCGATGAGCAGATGAATAGTGTTGGCAGACATCTTTACTGAGGGTAATGTACTAGGCTTACATTTTTACATAACTATTAAGCAGCTGAATATTCACATTAAGCACATAATTAAGTACATTAAGCGCACAACCGGTGACCCTTATCTTCTACACAACCCCGCCTATGAAGTACCATAATGACAAGTACAAGTTTGTAGATATTTGTTTTTTTTTTTACTTATGGACAAATGTAGACAGAATTCATTCAACATGAACATATCATTTCGATCTCATTGAACACACATGACATTCAGAGCTGAAAGACCCATTCACAACCAAGACGATTAATCCCCAGGAATGAATGACTAGTTATTTATCACCCCACATTAATCACTGCCAACTCTTCACAATAAATTAATCAAAAGAATTAGAACACTTGGGGTGGGGGGGGGGGGGGGCGATTTATGGGTTCCTTTGGCCTGGGAAGGGTGGATTACACCCGCTGTGAATGTACACATGTCAGCACTGTTCTTTCACTCAACAATGACGGCAGTAAAAGCCCTTGCAGTAGTACGAGGGCTGTTATTTCGGAATACCCATGACAGCAGCATCCGCACCTGTGCGTCTGTCCCCTGGCGGATTAACTGGGGACACTGTAGACCTGTTATGTAAAAGATGGAGCTGCGCAGGGATAGGAGATTAGGAGAGGTCACTACAGGATAGGCATGACGTGGGAGGAGAGAAGAGACACTGTGGTCAACAAGGGAAACCTGGAGGGGCGGAGCCTGTGGGCATGGAGCCTATGGGGACGAAGATCTGCAGGGGGGTGGAGCCTGTGGGGAAGCAGTAATGGTTAGACCACATGTGTGCTTCAGAGTGTGTTCAAAATTAGGTCTGGAGAAAAAAAAAATACAAAAAAACATTGCCATTTCCAGTCTGCACCGGAGCAGAACCAGGTCAGGAAGAGATCAGAAAATGGTCAGAAATGGGTCACAACAGGATCAGGACTTGATCAGAACAGGCCCAGACCATTGTCAGGTATAACTGAAAGCTGGATCAGAACCAGGGTAGAGCCGAGTCCTAAATGGGACAGGTGAAGATCAGCACTGGCTCACAAGTCCCTTCTAGTTTGGACAAAATGGAGCTTTAGACTGCCCCCAGTGGATTCTCTGGAAAAACATCAGACTTTATTGTACATCACCTTAGTATTTTTGATATTTTATGTATAAACATAAACACCAAAGTAAATGTTTGAGCATATATGGCACACTGTCCTCTGCACAAGCAGTCAGACACCACAAACAGTGAGGTGCAGGTCTGCCTCACCCACCCAACACAGTCTTTGGATTAAATTTGTCACTAAAGTCATTAATGTCATGCAAGGTAGAAAACGAGGTATTATCCCCTTTATTCACCTACACAAAGTTGCGCTTTATTATATTCAAAAAGGAAAATTTTTCAGGAATAACCAGATATACCATCACAGCGGTTACAGACTTGTGCTGGACCCAACCCATGTTAACATGGTCATTATCAGAGCCACCAGAGGCAGACACCTGCTGCAGTGGAGTTGAGACAGGAGACAAAGACCAAAGAAGAGCTGAAAATAAAAAGAGAAAGAGACTGAGAGAGAAGGAGCTTTCTAGGACTGTCACTTCAGATCAGAGAATGAGAAGGAGGGAGTGGCATTGGCACAGACGTCCCCGGGAACTGAGAGAAGGAGGGACGGAGGGAGAGACGGAGCGGGAAAGAGAACGCTAAAAAGACAAACAAAGAGACAGAGATGCGGAGCTGAGGCAGGGCAGAACCACAGGGGCAGGGATACAGCCGACGGAGAGGTATACATAAACTCACACATTAACGTACACACAGTGATATGAATTCAATTCTTTATATTGTACCATAAAAAATCATTGAAATCCATTTAGCTACAAACAGAACTGTGCTTATGAGAAGAATGTCACTCTTTCATAGTGACAGTGAGCATGAACACTATAGTGAGCATATGTATACTCAGCTTGAGCAGTAACAGTATACTCAGAGAAGCCTCTATGCTCTATTAAAGGAACTTCAGAGTGCACACAATCACTATACTCAAAGCAAGCATTAACACTGCTCACAGTGAGCATAATCGCTATACTTAGAACTAGCATTAACAACATACCAAGAGTGAGCATGAACGCTATAATAAGCATTAACACTATACTCAGAGTAAATATTGACATTGTCCTCAAGAGTGAATATGAACACTACAGCGAGCATTAACAGTATATTCAGCGTGAGCATCAACTGAATACTCTGAGTGAGAATGAACATTAATACAAAAATCCACTGACAGCTCCTGAGATTAAAAAAAAAACATTAAACTTATCTTTGAAATGCAAATATACATCTTTTTGAGAAAAGTCATTTCTCTTTTCCATTTAGGCAAAGGTGTGGCTAACTACAGTATCTACACATCAATCCTCAATACTGGCTGCCACATCATTGGCATCATTGGTAGTCTCTGTGAGGAGGCAACAGCATCTGAAACAGCAGTTCATCCACTGAGCATGTGTGGCGTTGTGGAGGCCCCCTCTCCAGCGGCACTGAACGCCCACTTTAAGCAGATGAGTTTCACTCGGTGAGCTGGGTTCGGTGGGCATAGTGGCGTGCAGCGCTCGGCGGCGGCGGGGGGGGGTTGGGGGGGTCAGTGAGCGGGCAGCAGCAGAATGAAGCCGTCTCGGGTCTTGCGGAAGTCGGCGGCGGCCTGGCCGGGCTTCTTCTCCACCGTGACACACTTGGGCTTCCCCCTCATGTGGAGATGGAGGGCACCGTTGCACACCTTCACCTCCAGCGGAGCGTTTGTCACCCTGAGAAACGCACACGGGCAAAGCGCAGTCTGAGTGCACACAGCACAGTCTGAGTCTACACAGCGCAGTCTGAGTCTACACAGCACAGTCTGAGTCTACACAGCGCAGTCTGAGTGTACACAGCACAGTCTGAGTCTACACAGCACTGTCTGAGTGTACACAGCGCAGTCTGAGTGTACACAGCACAGTCTGAGTCTACACAGCGCAGTCTGAGTGCACACAGCACAGTCTGAGTCTACACAGCACAGTCTGAGTGCACACAGCACAGTCTGAGTGCACACAGCACAGTCTGAGTCTACACAGCACAGTCTGAGTCTACACAGCACAGTCTGAGTCTACACAGCACAGTCTGAGTCTACACAGCGCAGTCTAATAGAATACAGAGCAGGTTGAGTATAAATGGAGAGGGGTGTGTGTGCGTGTGTGTGTGTGTGTGTTTGTGTGCGTGTGTATGTGTGCGTGTGTGCGTGTGTGTGTGTGTGCGTGTTTGTGTGTGTGTGTGCTTGTTTCTGACATCCAAACAGTAGATACTTTTGACAGTTCACCCCCTTCGCAGCGGGCAGTAATGTTAAAATGTATCAATCTCCTGTCATTTCTTAACCTATTTTCTTCCTCTAGCGCCCCCCCCCCCCCCCATCCCCTCCCCAGACCCAACAGAGGGGACAGCACGGTGACGCTGACCTCGTTCACAAATCCGTGCTCCCGTCTGCCGACGAGCCTTGCGCCACTGCGGAGCTGAATTATTCATCGCCGTGGAAACAGCACAGACAGAACTGGGGCACAGCAGTAACTCCTGAAGGTGTCTAAGAACCGGAGGCCCCCCCCCCCCCCCCCCCCCTTCTTCTCTGTCTCTCTCTTGCCCATCCCTCTCTCTGCCCATCCGGGTTCGGGTTCATTTGAGCTGTCTGATCGTGTTTTGGTTGCACAGGTACTGGAAGCTGGGGTTTCAGACAATTCCAGTCCACAATCAGTCTGTGTTTACATCATGTTGGTACATTAAAGGTAATGAACAAGACGAAGGTGGAGGTAACTGGCCTCATTGGCTGTCAAGCAGGCCACAGAAACGGATCGGAAAATGTTTAACAGTGAGGTGATCCTGCTCCAATACACAACTGTAGACTCTTTCTGGTGATGAAAAAAATCGGTGACTTATTTGTAGTGATGAAAGAAAATGAAGTTTTCCACCACTGTGTTCATGTGGCAGTTCCAGAGGAGAGGAGAGGGTTAACAGTATTTGATTTGATTCATACACCATGCTTTTCATTAAATTGTGTGACTCGTGATGATGCCTAAGAACTGGGTCTTGTTGAAATGTGATATATGGAGTATGTCATATGGACAAAGTGCCGTAATAGTTAAATAACCACCAAAAATATCTCATAATGTTCTGTACTCCCCCTCTGTCTGTCAGTCCTTCTGCTTGGCAGTCCTTTTACATGCCTGTCTGTCCAATACAATACAATAACGTTTAGTGTTCACAACATTATATAACACATTAGTCTACATGTTATTACATGACATTAAGATGGAAAAAGTAAAAATGAAATGACACAAAAGACAAGGGGCTGTTACAAGTCTAGTCAACCGTAACAAGTCAGCTTAGCATGTGCTTAGTACTTCATCCAATCAAATCTATCCACCGATTGTTTCATAAAACTCTCAATACCTGAATACCGTCTTCCCAGTGCATGTTATCTGAGCTACAATGAAAGGTCACAGTGATATTGAAGATATTCGGTGTGTACTGAAATTAGCCACAGTCTGTCAAAGACACCTGGGTCACGGTCCTCTGTTTGACCTTGTTTGACCTCCCACACCCCCCCCCGTGATGTCACACCAGAGCACAGCTGCAGTGATTCTTGCCCTTATTAATAACAGCCAACTCACTGCTGGCGTGGATGTCTGAACCCACCAGGGCAGGCGGGCACAATCACAGAAATGCCACTCACACACAAGCTCGCCCACAGAAACACTGCACGACTGCACCGCAACTTCAGAAACACCATGTAAAGTCATCACAGCCTCCGAAACACCAGCTCGTATTTCAGAAATTAATCCGTCTTAGCCACAGATGCAACAGAGCAGCCTCGCCAGAGTCGCAAGCCCACACCCCTCTGGTGCTGAGTTCCCCGAGCTGCCCTGCAGCTTCACGTGGGCCAGGACTACAGCTGACAGAGCTCTCTCTCTCCATCAGCGCTCAGGACAGAGGCTCATTCAGGCCGTCTCTCTCTCTCCCTGCCGACAGCCCCCTCTCACCCCTCACCGCTGCCCTATTATTGCTGCTCCACTGTTAATGAGCTCTGCTTCGAACTGCCTGGCAACGATCTCTATGGTAACAGCAGCATCTGCATCTCCACAGAGGGGACATTGTTGGGGAGCTGCCTGGGTGAGAGTATGTGGCATGGTGCCTCGGGAAGCGTGTGCGGGGTGGAAGTGCTGCCCCCTCCTCTCTGACCCCACTCACACACTGATGTGGCCTAAATGTGCCCCACCCTTCATTTGACCACTCCCACTCAGCCCCACCCATAAGGTGGCCAGACTGCATGTCATGCGGTCCCAATCCTGCTCCACCCTTACTCTGCCCAACATGTCATATTGTAAATACTAAATTATATGTACATCAATTATATTTGCTATATATGGCACGTTATATTCTATATTGTAATATACGCATAGCATGACATGCTAAACAGCTGCAGTAAGGCGTAAAGTTGTTATACGGGAAACATATTTTGATATATTTAAAATATAGGCCCCATATCGTGTGTTGTTTTTAACATAAATTACTAGAACATGTAATGTTTTAGTGGTGTATGGACGTGCAGCACAGACGCTCATGGTTGGGGAAAGATATGAATAGATTAATTCATGTCTTTGTTTTGTTGCTTTGATGTGAAAAAAAAATAACGAAAGGAAAGAAGTTTCAAAAATAAGCTGAGGAGGTCATTTCGACATCTCCCCGCGTTTCAGAGCTGAGCTAAAGAGCTTCCAGAGCTGTAAAATCCTTTTGTTGTTCTGCAGAGCGGGTAAATAAGACTCTGACCCAGCCCCTGTCAGGCCCATACAAAGACCTCACTGATCCCACACTCGCACTGTGCTCACTGACACTTCCTATGGGGGCGAAGCGGGGGGGGGGCGGGGGGGGGGGGGGGGGGGGGGCTTTCAGACTGTAAAAGGCTTGTCTCAAGTGACAGTTAAAAGTACATCTCCGTCCCCAATTTGAGGGATTGTGTGTGTATATGTGTACATCTAGGGTATGTTGTGTGTGGGCATGTGTGTGTGAGCGTGGATGAGAGTATGTGTCTGTACATGTGCATGCATGTGTGTTTGTATGTGTGTGTGTGTGTGTGTGTGTGTGTGTGTGTGTGTGTGTGTGTGTGTGTGTGTGTGTGAGTGATGCTTTGTATCATTGTAATAACGCTGAGGCCTTCAGATGTGCTGCTCCCTCCCCCACTTGCCTTGCAGCTGTCCCAGCCTGCCACTGACCTCCTCCTCAGTCACATGACACATGGCCCCGCCCACATAACACAGAGCTCATGGCTACTCACTCACACATCAATTATTGAACTCTCGCTCTGTCTCTCTCTGTGTGACAGCAGTATTGTTATTAGCATGAGGCTGAATATTTGGTTAGTCAAACGTTCAACCACGAGATCACTGATAATTACTTTGGATCAGTATTCAAACACTTGTTAATTAACAAAATAACAAATCCAAAGTTCTTTCTCATGAACATTCACGGAGTGCCAGACAACTCCGCATGAAAGTATTAATTCACTTAAATCTTTATTTGCCTGCTGTTAGGTACGAGTGAATGCTGACTCCTTTTCAGCCATTTCTTATACAGGAAGACTTTCATACGGTGCTTGGGAAAGAATGAGTTCCTAATATCTGATGGCCTAGCTAGGCGTTAATGTAGAGATGTGACTGCATCTGTATCTGAGCCAAATCTTGAATTATCTTTGTTAGCCATGCGGAATCATAGTACAGCGGCTGATCTGAAGCGGAGTTTCAAGGACCATTTTTGCAGCCGTCTGGCTCCCCAGGTCGCTCTGCGGCTCGGTTCGCTTGCAATTTGTTTTCGTAAGATTTCAAGGCTATCTCCGCACTCAGAGCGATGAAAGAGACTGAGGCAGACTGTTCCCCACCCAAGCAAAGATAAAAAATCGGAAACTCTTTTCGCTCTCAACAGACATAATTCATCTTTCACTTTGTGTGGGGGTTTTTTTTTTTAGGTCCTGTCCAGAGTCAGGCAAGCGTTTTTTGTTTTTTTGTTTTTTTTTGTTTTTTTCCAGGGCAAGCCCCTGAGTGCAGCCCGGAAGATGGAGTCTGCCAGGGGAGGTAAGATGGGCAGTTCAGGGTAATGCAGACTGGCAAGCCCAGTGCTGACAGCTCTGCCCACAGCCCCGCGTGAAGGGAGGGAGTGACACTGTCCACGGCAACCGAGGGGAGGGACACGACCCCAATTGCCTTGGCGTGACATCACTCAACTCTGTCACCGCGGAGACGGTTTCATTAAGGACGGGCGCCGTGGGAGAGGGGAAAGGGAGAGGAAGAGACTATTTCGGGTGAGGCTGACGCCGCTCCCGACCTAAAAACAAGCGGCGGAGAGAGAAGGGATGGAGTATCTCTCTCTGCACAGGTCTGCGATCATCAACGCAAACTAACCTCACATCAGTAATATCCACTGCAGACTGACCTCAGATCTGTGACTAGCCCCAGGCCTGTGTGACCTCTGTTTCCCACTGACCTCAGATTTGTGAGTTTTTAGAGACAAAAAAATGTCAATAAAACTGAGCATGTGTAGTATAACGTAAAACACTGTAACACTATGTACATATGGTAAGCATATGTGTGTGTTTATGTGTGTGTATGTGCGCACCTGTGTTTGTGTGAGTGTGTGTGTCTGCGCGTGCGTGTGTGTGTCTGTGTGGTTGTGTAAGTGTGTGTGCATTTGTCTCAACCTTCAGCAGCAGTTGTTTGATTCTAAATAACCTTTCAGCTGCTGTGCCTGACTCCGGGATAAAGACAGTGAGATAAAATAGACACGCTTTGACTATCACCCCCACCACCAACGACCCCCCCCCCCTTGGCCTCTGCCGATTGGACACGCTTTCATATGAAAACTAATTTGACTTGTGTGTGTCTTTGGCCGTGTTCATTGGCACTTCCTTACAGAAGGGGAGTGAGAGAGTGCATTGTCATGCGCCCCCCTCCCTCCATCACATGCACTCAGCTCCTCTTTGATTGCGCCCCTCCGAGGTCGTGACCCCGACACTCACCCCAGATGGGGGGACAAAGGCACGCGGTGCAGTGTGGTGGGACAGGCGTGCTGATTAACCCCTCTCAATAACCACGGACGCCCGTCTCATGCCGGCTGTCGCCCCCAAATCCAAAGGCTCGCAGCTGCCGCAGGACCCCCGTAACCCCCTGCACCCCCCCCCTTCCAAAATCCCAACCCCAACCGGAGCGCCTCCTGCACAGCTCCACCCTCCATCTGTCCTCTCCCCCCCGTAGCCTCCCCCCCCCCCCCCCCCCGCCACTCTCTGGTGCTGAGGGCACGCTTGTGTGTTCAGAAATGCCACTATGTGCAGCTGAGTTTGCACAGACAGGAGTCAGCCCTCTCCCTCTTTCTCTCTCTCTCCTTCTCTGACTCCCTCTCTTTCTCACACTTTCTTCCTCTCTCTCTATCTCCTCCTCAGAGGTGACCCCCCCCCCCCCCCCCCCAGCAGCAATGAGATCGAGTAGAAGCCATTGTATCAGTTCATTATGACCATGAAGCATGCAGCTGCTTGTGAATCAGTGCCGGGATCCTGACAGACAGAGATATGCGACAGCGTGGTCAAACTGACCCCTGCAGAGAGGACAATTCACAGGCCTCCACCACCAAAATGCCCAGACTGCAGTATTACAGTACATACTCCATAGACTCTTTTTCACCGGATTTTTTCAGTGCTGGGCTGATTCCAGTATTAGTCATTTGTTGCTGGAAGGGGACAGTGAAGCACATGTTTGTGGTCTACCACACACACTGGTGCCTCTCTTTCTTTTCTGGCTGATCAGCTACCATCTTTCCAAGCTGTATTTAAGACAATCATGTTTATGTACAATGAGCAGCACACACATCTCCCTGTGTGAGTAACACCCCCTTCCTGGTTTAAGGTTAAACGTTTTGTGCTGCATCACGCCAAAATGGCCATATCAACTACCAGAAGGCTCAGAATCAACAGCACTAGTCTGAAAGACATAATGATGTTGTTAAAATGCCTGGTCATTTCCACAATTGTAACAGAATTTGCACTAAATAAAATAACAAACAACTCTGGAGGCCAGGAGGTTCATAAATGATAAACTGTTTTGTGAAGTGTGAGAAGCATAAGATGCAGTGTTTTTTTCCTGTCTCTTTCTCTCTTTTATATAATACATCCACAAGACAGCTGTGTGCCACAGCTCTTAGATTTGATGGTTATAAATATTCTGCCCTGGATTGATTTATTGATAAAGCAGGGATTTCAAAAGTCTCTCTTTCTCTCCCTCCCTCTCCCCCCCGGCCAGCTGCTCGATGTTCCCCGGGTGTTTAGGAATGGGTGTGCTTGTGCAGTGACCCTGATGTGGGTGTACCCTGACTGATTTGTAGCTTTAAGGTTCAGCAGACACATAAGGAACGGGTGTTCTTTCAGTCACACTGAGTGAGGAGCCGCTCCGCCAGACCGCACTGTCAGTGTGACGGCTGGAATTCATTTCAGTCTGCTGTACGTTATTCCTCTGTTTGTAGTAAAGCCATCCTTTTGTCTGCAATAAACATCTGACAGCAACATACATACTTAATCAGGATGACGCTTAGCTCTGCCCAGTGTGTAGAATTATCATCTCTGTTCATAATAACAAGGATGCTCTAAGAAAAAGTTCTGACACCTGCGTGTAGGTGATCTGAGAGCGGTCGCTGCATCTGAGATACACTGACTCTCACACTACACCTTCCCCCAAACTCAAGCTCCAGTCCTCAGTGAGTCAGCCCCTGCCCTGATGGGGTGTAAGCCCAGAACCACCTGTTTCAGTCATCAATCATCCTTATGGTTCCTCAGGAAGGTTCCAGCTGGATGATCAGAGTGATTCCCCCCCCCCCCCCCCCCCCGGCCTTCCCTCGGACTGACCGTGTGAAGTGGTCGCTCAGCGCTCCCACCACCTCGCCCACTCGGTCCTGGTTGGGGCACAGCTCCCCCCTCTGCAGGCACACCAGCACGTCGTCCTGCGCAGAGGTGTGCAGCGCCATCATCTGGTCACTTCCGCTCATGACGCTCAGCCCTGTCACCTGCAAACACAGCCCCGGGTTTAGAGTTGATCACTCTCTCAGGCATGGCAGTGTAGCATAGTGGTAACTAGCAGGGCTTGTGACCAAAGTGTTGCTGGTTCAGCTCCCTGTTGGGGTGCTGCTGCTGTACATCAGAGTAATGTACTTAACCCAGAACTGCCTCAGTAAATATCCAGCTGTATAAATGGATAGTATGTAAAACTGTAACCTATTTAAGTCGCTCCGGGTAAGAATGTCTGTTAAACGACAACAATGCAATGTAATGTACATGCACTCATACACCCATATGCATGCACACACACATGCACGTGCACACTTGCACCCACTCATACACAAATGCATTCTTGCACACACAAACTTCTTCAGGCGGCCTATTTGCCTAAGCTCTTCCCCCGGCTCCGAGATGACGCAGTGGACCTACATTTAAATACACTAAACCTAACTCGGCTTATAGACAACTCATCGCCTTTTAGCTTAAAAAGTGCCTTCTCTCTTGTCTGTTTGTGCATATGTGTTAATATGATCATTATTTCAGCAGTTTTCCCAATATTGGCTGCTTTTTTCACCCTCTCTGGACAATGGCCATTGTGAAGGGCTGCGTGACAATCAGTGAGTGGCGTTATGCTCTCACTCTCTGGTCTGGGAGTGTTGTTAGCCTGGTCTGACACTGTTGCTTATTCAGCTTGATTGGATACACTTATGTTCTATTGTGCTATGTTCTAATGTAATGTAATGTAATGCTACACAAACTATTTTACATGTAGTATTGCGATGTATTCTGGATTCCCTCAGATTGCACAAGTTAACTTGTGGTAGGGCTTGAATAGTGTTATGTTCACACTCACTGGTCTGGGATTGTTTTTAGCCTGGTCTGACACTGTTGCTCATTTAAACTGGATGGATACACTGTTATTTTGCTGTTTATTTTGGTTTTGGTTTGGTGTTTTGGTTTCTGTGATCTAGTGATTAATATATGGAAGTATATTTGGCTTCCCTTATCAAGTCTTGTTGCACAAGCTGACTTGTGGTAGTGCGTGAATAGTGTTACGCTCACACACACTGGTCTGCGAGTGTTGTTAGCCTGGTCTGACACTTTCGCTCATTCAATTTGAATGGGTACACTTCTGTTCTTTTGGTCTGGAAGTCGCTCTGGATGAGAGCGTCTGCTAAATGAATGTAATGGAATGTAATGTAACGCTACACAAACTAGCACGGAACCGACTGATTGAGCTAACTGCTTTGCGAATGGTAGAAGCTCTCCTCAGCAAACTGTCGCAGCATGAGAGGGAGTCCTGTGTGCTAATATGAGGTGGCCTCTATGAGAGGAGTAAAAGCGTGTTAATAATCCTTTGTGAGCGGAAGCCTCCGTCCTCTGGTCAGATTACGCCCCGCACCGCTGCAGCTCAGCGGCTGACACAGGTGGGATGTTCCTGGACGGAGTGCGCGGGGCGGCTGTCCGCTTAGTCCAGCAGTGCTTGTGCACCGCTGCCAGACCTGCGAGGCAGGGCTAAATTTGCAGGGCGCTAAGCCTCTTAAAGCCGGATGCATAAACACAGCTGGCCACAGGTTAATCTCCACCTGCCCCCACCTTCCCTGCCCACACTGCCAGTGCTGGTGTTGGGGCACAGGTACACTGTGTACCTACTGTACTGTACTGTACTGTACCGAGCCATGCTGGTCTGGGCCATACTGTGCTAAACAGTCTATAATTGCCCACTGTATAGTACCAGTCAAAAGTTTGGACACACACAGAAGGGTTTTTCTTTATATTTACTATTTTCCACATTTTAGAATAATAGTGAAGTCATGAAAAGTACGAAATAACACAAATGGAATCATGCAGGGCCCCAAAAAGTGTTGAACAAATCAAAATGATTCTTCAAAGCAGCCAAAAATACTTTTTAAAAATAAACTCTGTTTTGGAAAGGAATGCATATACAGACACCAACTTCACTATTTACATTTGTCTAAGAAATTCCAAGCATTTAAGCACTTAAATCTTTAGATTAAAATGTCTTTGAATGCACATTTCCCATTATCTTAATCAGGTGTGTCCAAACTTTTGGCTGGTACTCTATGAAAGTGGATTGTATAATATGAATCACACCATACTGTAATGTACCCAACTGTACAGTACTATACAGCATTTGAATACATGATACTGCACTGTAATGTACAGCTTTGAATCATACTGCAGCATACCGTACTGTACTGTAAAGTGTTCTGGAGTGCAGCTTGGTGTCCGTCTCTCGCTGTGTAACACAGCTTTGTGCACTGTGGCCAGTGGGCATATTCTAGCTTCGCGGCCCCTGTCTGTCCTCACAGCGACCCCCCAGAGACCTCTGATCCAGTTTCTAAAATCAGTGCCGGAGGCATGCTGGCTCCCTCCACATCGCGGTTCAGTGCCGCCGCTGCCGCAGTGACTGCGGATCACCTGCAGAGGGCCCCGTCTCCTCCCTCACCGGGGGAATGTAGGTCAGACACCCCCCCACCCCCCCCCCCCACCACCCTCAATCAGAGTCATGGTCTTCCTCTCAGCTCCTCTGTATGACTTCCTCATCTCGCTGATGATGTGTGTACGTGTGTGTACTCACAGAGTCCAGAGGCACCCTCTTCAGCACTTTGAATTGTTTGCGTGGCTCCATTTTGTAGAGGTGCTTGTCTGTGATGAGCAGGGCGCGGTCTGTGCTTTTATTGAACCGGTTCACCTGGCAGAGACAGAGAGGCATTGGCTGTTGAGGCTATAGGAGCTGGCTGAGGTTCGGGTAAATACAGATCATCCAGAAATCATTTGCTGTAATGAGTTAAAGCATTGAATAAATTAATTTCTCCCACACAACAAATGAAGTAGACCAAGCATCACAAAATAATGTCATTAGGTTCTAAGGCAGGTTTGACCCTGTCTGTGGACTATTTCAAATTTAGCAAGTGAAAAAGGGGATGCTAATGAGTTCTGGTTAACATATATCAAAGAAGCTGAAACAACACTATTCTTGTACTCTCTGTACCTGTGTGAGATATTATTCTTGTATTGTCTGTGTCTCTGTGAGATGTTATTCTTGTACTCTCTGTGTCTCTGTGAGATGTTATTCTTATATTCTGTATGTCTGCATGAGACATTCTTGTGATGTAGGCCTACTTTCTGTTTGTGTCAGATATATTT
Organism: Megalops cyprinoides; assembly: GCF_013368585.1. Lineage (NCBI taxonomy): Eukaryota > Metazoa > Chordata > Actinopteri > Elopiformes > Megalopidae > Megalops > Megalops cyprinoides. The sequence goes on from NC_050603.1 coordinate 9,256,910, forward strand.
CTGATAGTCTGCATTTCTGTTGTGTGCCTCTTTTTCCTGAAGAATCTGTGTTTGCAAGAGATCTTTCCTGTAGCTTTTGCACATGCATGACATATTTTTCCTGCATTCTCCGTACGTGTGTTACATGTAGGTCTCTCCAGTTGTGCAATACATTTTCACTGTAGTTTCAGCGTAGAGAAAATCTCACTCTGCGATCCTCATCCCGCAGTCACCAGCAACGAGAGTAAAAATAGCTCTGAATCAGGACAAACGTGGCTGTCTCCTAACTCCGCACAGCTTATTTTTACACGAGGCAAAGATAGGGCAGGTACTGAGCTACAGTGTATTCCTCTTTGTGAGAATGATGTAACACACCCTGTTTACGAGCAAAATGGAAAAGGCATGTCCCAATTTCTTCTGCGTTTATGATGAAACGTATCTGTGACACTGGCTCTTTGCTGCCTTCCAGGTATGCACAGGACACACACAACTGTGTTTTACCGCAGCAGAGATAATGTATGAGGGTGAGAGCAGACGCGTACCTTGCGCACAAAGCCGGAGAAGAGGATGCTGTTGAACTGGTCTTTGTTCTTCAGCTCTTTGGAGATGCGCACGAAGTGGGAGCAGGTCTGGGGGGAATCTCTGGCCTGAAATTAAAGAGACAGCACAGCCATGCAAGGAGATAGAGGCCGTCTAGTGCCACAATTCACAGGCTATGTGACCTACACTGCCTTTGTTTCTAGTGTATATACCAGCCATCCATGGTTAAAGCTGCTACTGACGTGGGAGGGAAACGTTTGAAACATCTGACAATTAATCACATTTAAACAACAGACAATCTCATTGTTGTGAGGGTATATACTGTATGTGTGTATATATATATACATGTATATTCCATAAACTTGGTGGTGACACGAGACACAGATGACCACAAATGAGCAACATTTCCCATCATGTGACGGGACTCTTAATTAGCTCGTTTTTAATTAGCTTGCAGTGATTTTCATCTGCTGACTGTGATTGGCTACAGTGAACCTCTGAGTGCAGTAATTTAAGTTCCCATTGTGAGCTTCCTGCTCAAACGTATGTGCCCACACATATCTGCAGTCATCCCCTTCCATCGCATGTGAGGGGCCGCTCAGAATAGCCTGATTGGCTGCTTAATGAGCTGAGTGAGCCATGATTGGATAATGGGATGCACGAGAGAGGATGAGTGGCGGGCACACAGGTGGGCGATTGTGAGGAGGAAGCAGGGGCTGGTTGGGTCGTGCGCTGATCCGGTTATGGCTCTGATGAGGAGTGACAGGACCCGGTCAGCGCTGGTGGGTGACCACACCGGGAGAGCCCCCTTTCATGTCTAGAGATATTCGATTATCTCCTAAACTAGCTGTGCCTGAGGTCAATTAAACTGCGGTTGACTAGAAGTGGGTCAAAATCACTGATGTGATAGCGGTCATTTTGGGGAAAAAATGCAGAGAATGTCAGCGGTAAAGGCTTTACACTGTTAGTGCATCTTTTATTTTGGAGCAATTAGTGTTGTTTCCAGCTCCAGATGCAACCTGTCACTGTTTATGGGCTCAGTTCTGCTTATAGAAGAAATTAGCTATTTTATCTGCCCATTTGCAACTATGGCGCCCTCTAGCCCCACTACTCAGAACTTCATCTACTCGATTCTGCCAGACTGATTAGATCACTCCACTAGTCTTGGAGAGTAACACAGGAGCTTTAAAACTCTCCAGGAGAAATCAGGCATCAGGAAATGATGTAAATCTCATGTAATTCCGTTCACAAAATCAGATACACAGGCTGCCATTTTGGGGAGGTCTGAACAAATCAGCCCTAATGGGCCAAAGTGAAAATGTGTTCTTAGGAGGCTAAGGCCCAATGGCTCAAAAGTGTTTGGCTGCTGGAGGTCAGCATCCCCATCCTGCAAACTTACACTGCCCAGGTAGTCGCTCTCCCAGGGGCGGCTGCAGCCCCAGTCCACCCGCTCGCCCCTCAGAGCCGTCAGGGTGGCCACCTTGGCTCGAACCTCCAGCATGTTCGAGGGCGGGATGTTCTTTATGACCTGCCTCGCCCACCACCTGGTTTACAAAGAGTCCTGGTACTGAGGATGGGACACCTAATACAAGTCCCCCAGTCTTACACACACATACCCACACACATACACACACACACACAGACAGTGACCCTACCCTAATGTTCCCCAACCATACAGGATACAACACACATGTACATTTCCATAGCTCTTTATGAATGGCTAGTATACAATGACCAAACTAGCTGTATACAGAAACATAATCTAAAATATGACTTTAAAAAGTAAGACCCTTATTTTAGTAAATTATACTGAAATACCTGTATACCCCGTATAACATCAAGTATTTCCAGCTGTCATATGCAATTCTTTGTATATTCTATGTATATCATATATGTTTGTATATCATGTATGCATGAAAGTGATTCTACAGCAGGTGTATGGAATTACATATATGACAGCATCCAAAAAATTTGCTGCAGAAATCTTCACACTGCATATGTGTTCCTTCTTTTTATGTTCTAGAATGCTTAGAATAGTTACAATAGTTAAATAAATAACTGCTGTGAAAAACTGGTAACAGCCACAAACACACACACACACACTCACACACACACACAAACACACACACACACACACACACGTGTGATCAGCTGCAGTTACTACGGTGACGGACCTGCGGTGCAGCTGCTTGGTGATGCTGTGGAACTGGGCGAGGGCGGCGGGCGGGGTGGGCCACTCCACACTCTTGCCGTAGTCGGCCATGTTGCGCACGTTGCCGAAGAGCCGCTCCACCTCCCAGAAGTGGGCCTTCACCTTGTAGCACTTGTACCTGCCCATGATGGTGTAGATGGCCCGCATCCTCCGGCACCGCATCCGCGCCAGCGCCCCCCGCCACACCTGGGAGGGGAGGGAGAGGGGGTCAGAGGGCAGGTAAGGCCGCATCGTACACTTTCACCAGCGGGTTGTGGGTTCAGATCCCCAGCCGGGACACTGCACGCGTGCCCTTGAGAGAGTTATTTCAGCTGGATCGCCCCAGTTTAGACCCGGCTGCGTAACTGGGTCACCGCACAAACAGGGACGCACCTAAGAGCCAATGCTTGAATAAACGGATCTAAGCGCTCCTATAATTACAGCCATTATTGTAATTATTATCATTATTATGATCATCATCTCTCATTTCATTTTCACCAGAAATATTACGTAGGATTTTCACATGTAAGAGTTTGTAGTAGGGGCACATGCAAGTACATGTATACTCAGCGCTGCATTCAACAATGAGTCAAATGAGCAACAATTCATGTACCCTACATTATTATCATTTAGCAGATGCTCTTATCCAGAGTGACTTACCTAGCTTGCAATTTTACATTATCCATTTATACAGCTGGAATTTTACTGAGGCAATTCTGAGTTACGTACCTTGCCTAGGGTACAGCAGCAGTGACCCAGCTGGAAATCGAACCAGCAACCTTTCAGTTATGAGCCATGGTACTTAACACTGTGTTACACTATTGCCTTATGTAATTTTTATGTACGACAGACAGGCAGGTAAGATAAAACATAAGACAACATACTCTCTCCCCTGTTAGACCCATGTTACTCCCCATCCCAGAGCCATTTCGTACCTTCTGCAGGAAGAGCACCAGGATTGGTATGAGGGCAGATCGCTCCTGCTCCAGAGTGAAGAGGGAGCGGGGTGTGCGCACAAACAGCTTGGTGTGCCCGTATGCCACATCATCCTGGAACTCGTGGGAGTCAATGATGGCCTTGACTGCCTCCCGGTCAGTGTCCATCAGGTGGTTAGGCCAGGTGTACTCACAGGTCATTTTATACCTGGGGAGAGATTAGGACAAGTGAGGACAGGTGATGACAGGTGATGACAGGTGTGAACAGGTGTGAACAGGTGTGAACAGGTGTGAACAGGACCGGGCAAGAACACGTGAATTAAGGAGCTGGGAGAATGAAGGTTTCTGGTTCTCACAGGAGTTCTCAAAGTCCCTCAAAGTGTGAGGCAGGAAGAGGAAGGTGGAGGCAGAGGAACGAGAGAATGCGCAGAAAAGGAAAGGAGGAGGGAAAGGAAGAGAGAGGAATGAGAGGGAGAGAGAAAGAGGAGGAAACAGAGTAAGAGAAGAGGAGAGTAAGAGAGAATGACAGAACAAGATGGCACATAAACATGGGAAGGTAAAGAGGGTTGTGTAAAATGTGTTCATTAGGTGAAGAAATAAGAGCTGGATGTTACAGTCAATAGTGGCCTCGCCTAATGACGCCAAACCTTACTGTCTGCTCATCCCTACTGTACATTACACAGTGTCTAAGCATTGCCTCACACACATCACACGCTTCAGCGGGACAGTTAAATAAAAACAAAAACAAGTTAGTTACGCCCAGAGACTTATGTGGGAACTGGGTAGGATGGCTCTGTTTTATCTTTCAGATAGATCTTTTAGTCTATGGCTGTGGGTAATACTGTACTTGCTTCTTTGCTATGTGGATTCTAATGTCTAGTGACTGTGATGTATGGTGGTATACTTGCTTCCCCTGTCTAGTCAGGTTGCACAAGTTAACTTAGGCTAGTGCTTGAATGGTGTTATGCTGACACTCACTGGATTGGGAGTGTTGTTACCCTGGACTGACACTTTTGCTCATTCAACTTGAACGGATACACTTCTGTTCTTTCGTGCTGGGAGTCGCTCTAGATGAGAGCTTCTGCTTAATGAATATAATGTAATGTGATATGTTCTGAATCTGATCTGCTATAGCTCTCTGCCAGCTAAACAAATACCAGTGATGCTAATGACATGACTTTCAGAGCACCTTCTGTGTTTGGCTGTTTCAACGTCTAGATCACGTCTCATTAAAATCTCATTTGTTGAGCTGGTTGAATAAACACCCATCACCGCGGTCTGAGAACACTGACAAACAAATTCCATTTGAATTTCAAATCTGAATTGGAATTTGACAGGACCTCTGCAGAAAGCGGGCATAGGGCTGCCGGTAGGCAAAGCCGGCCCTCCGCACCCTGACGTTCTCCACCAGCCCCAGGTACGCCACCTGGTGCTGGCAGCGGGCGTCGTCGAACAGTACAGGCGACTTCACCTCGTTGGGTTTGATGCAGCGCACATAGTACGGCTCCTGTAGAGGGACACATACAAGCACATAAAAACAATGACCTTTAAATCCAGAGGAACATCATAATGTTGCTTTGTTGTCCAGCAGGATGGATCTAAGCACAAGACATTCGACTGCAGATGTATATTTTCCTGATACCAGTTTCACCATGTCTGATACGACTTTGGACACACTACGCTTCTCTGTACATGTTCAGCTGTCGCTGTGTAAGGAAGTGTCTCGACACACACTCATTGTTGCATAACTTGCTGTTCCGGCCCTGCTGAAAAGAGATGCTCTCTTCAGGGATTATGTGTATGGCGTGATTTTTGCGTAAGTCTGTAGGGCGCTGTCTGCATGTTATCAGTACGTCTGCCAGCCTGATGCGTGGTCAGTCTGGCCTTCGACAGTATTGTTTTCACGTGTCCCACACCTTGCAGGCCAGCTTGTCAACTAGGGAAATGATGGAGTTCTTAAAGAGCATGGCAGCGGTCAGGGGTCGCTTGGTGACCTCTGTGATGCTCAACTGTCCGTCCGGCCACATCTCCTTCAGCACAGGGTCAGCGCTAGAAGAGAGAGAGAGAGAGAGAGAGGGAGAGAGAAACAGGGGGAGATCAGACACATGTAAGACATTCGTGTCTCTGTAGCAATACAAAACCAGACAGTCTACAGTCAGAGAAGCCTGGGGCTTATACAATGGGTGATGTGAGGTGAAGGAGATGGAGGGCGAAGATGGGAGAGAAAGAGAGATGGAGGAAAAGAGAGAAGAGGTGATTCTGTGGAAAGAAAAAGCACCTGTGTGTGTACTTTCATGCATGCGCGCACATGAACGTGTATGTGTCTGTGTGTGTCTGTGTGTATTGGTGTGTTTGAATGTGTGTGTCTGTGCATGTGTATGTGTGGGTAGGTGTGTGTGTGTGTGCAGTCTATCTGTGTGTATGCAGGACTGCATGTGTTTATACACATTTTACAATACCTGTTATACATGAGGCGCTTAAAATCCTGGAAGAGGGGATCTTTGTTCTTGTCCAAAAAGCCTTCCACTGAATAACTGAAAGAGAGGGTGAGAGAAGGAGAGAGGAGGGCCAGTGTTAGCGTGCTCAGTAGAGAGCCAAGCAGGCCTTGTTTCAAAGCTTCCATTCACAGCATCAGGGTGCGCATGCAGACTCCCAGAATGCACCAGTAAGATCTACCACGCTTGTGCAGAAAAGTCACTCCTCTCCTACTTCAAGAGGAGAGAAGCAAGAGCGCCCCCTGGCCTAAAATGAGGTGCACTGTGCTCCCCCGTGTGCAGAAACACAGAGCAGTCCCTGTAGCTGTACACTCTCTGTCTGGGGGGAGGAGGGGTGGAGGGGATAGAGCTGTGGGGGGTGTGGGGGTGGGGGGGGTCTGGGGGCAGGGGGGCCACAGTCAGGGCACAGGTGCAGGTTGTGGGTTGAAAAAATGGAGGGTTGGGTGGGACTTAGAGGAGCAGGGATAAGGTAAAGCTCAGGAAGCAGGTACATGGCAGAGAGGGGGAGGGTTATGGAGGCAGAGATGGATGAGGGAGAGGGGTTTCAGAAGAAGGCGAGAAGGGGGGAAGGAGTTCTGGGGGGGTGGGGAAGTAGGTCACAGGCTGTACTGGGGGGGTGGGGGGGGGGAACAGACGGAAGTGGGGCATCCGGGGTGATGGTATTTTTAGCAGGAGTGTGAGGGGGACTGGAGGATGGGAGCCACTCAGGGCTGAGCGCAGGAGGTGACAGCTCTGTTTTCCCTGGGGGGGTTTGGGGGGGGGGGAAGGCAGTGACAGGGAGTCCGTCAGTGCCACGCTTTCACATCAGCGCACTCTCATTTCCTCCCCCCCGGCGCACACAGACTGAAATAGACCAGATTAAAAAAGGTGCTCATGAGCTGAGAGGCGTAAGTGCCTCATTGTCATTGGCCCACAGTCTGGCAACCGGGGGAAGGATGATGTCTGTAATGCCTTTAATGAATTAGAAAATCCACTCCGCTAGCACTGTAGGGTTTTTTCTGTAGTACCGTCTTCATTCATGCAGCTGTGTCTTTACAGGAGTGGGATTGTGTTCAACACATCTTCCTGATGCATAGAGCACAGTCCCACACAAAAAATGGCTACACCTCTCTCTGCACCTTAACCACTGTTCCACGCTGCAGCTGACTTTGGTTGGGTGGTGTGAGACGGGGCTGGGGGTTGTGAGAGGAGTTAGGTTTTAGAGAGGAAGTAAAAGGTCCCTGTGAAAGTTAAGCCCTGTGTGTGCTCTCTCGTCTGTAGCAGAGTGAGCTGACACATCATCAAGTCCCTTTCCCTCCTTCACTACCTACCTACCTCCCTCTCCCTCCCTCTAACTCCCTCTCTCTCTCTCTGAGATTGGGCCATGCTGTTTTTGAATTGAGGACAGACTGATCCCCAAAGCCACTGGGGGAAACAGTCTGAGCGCAGAGCCACACTCCACATTCAGAGTAGGCCATGCACCCAGCTATAGCTGATGTTTAACCTCACATCATAACCTTGATTCAAGCTGATTCAGTATCTGCGCTCTTGGCTCCAGTGCACCATATGTCTCTCACAGCCAAGATGGGTTTTGATCTAAACATTATATTACATTACTGGCATTTTGCAGATGCTCTTATCCAGAGCGACTTACAATGTTGCCCATTTATACAGCTGGATATTTTACTGAGGCAATTCAGGGTTAAGTACCTTGCCCAAGGGTACAGCAGCAGTGCCCCAGTGGGGAATTGAACCAGCAACCTTTCGGTCACAAGTCCTGCTCCTTAACCACTATACTACACTGCCACCCCAAACCTCTATGCTGCACTTCTCCACCACCTAAAGAGTCACTTTAGTGGTGAAAGTAAGCCCATCCTCTGTGAAACACATACAAAAACACACACATCTTCTTTGTGGTGACTCACGTGACATCTCCCGCATAGTGGCGGATGCGGAAGTCTCGGTGGAACTCCATGCTTTTGTCAGTGGGGCAGAGCTGTGGAAATCACATTGTGCCCAGCGTTAAACACACGGTGAATTCATCTCTCCTCTTCCATCATTGCCAAGTGTCATTAACATGGATAATGATGCTTTCAGCTGCACCAGTATTTCAGAATATCAGAGTCAGAAATATGTGAAAATTAGTAATAAGTTGCAGAGGAGAGCAATCACAAGGTGCCTTCAGCTATAAGTGATGGTCCAATGAGAATAACCAAAAAAAACATCTGATCTCCGCAATGAACGTCTCAACGAGAAAGTTTCTTCTGTGGGAGAACTCTGCTCTCTGCTGGCCACAGGGTGTCATTGCAGTGACAATACAATCAGAGTAATTCAGCCTCAGCTGGGTGAAAAGACGGAGGACACTGAGGCTAAGACAAAGTGACTGCAGACTGCAGGAGAAGGTGTTGTGGGATGGTGGTAAGGGGTGAGTGGAGAGGAGCAGCAGAGCTCCTGTAGGAGGCGCAGTGTGAGAAGTGGAACAGGGGAGGAGGAGAGTGGCAGGTGGAGCAGTGGGAGGTGCAGTGGTGAAGGAGGTGAATAGGAGGTGCAGCGCTCTGACCTTGCGGGAGGTGTAGTGTGGGTGTTGTCCCAACTTGGTATCCATGCTCTCCAGACACATGATGTCCGTCACTTTGCCCACACTCAGACACGCCTCGTCCAGGATGGAGATGATACCTTTGTGGGGCTGCTCCACCAGGTCCACGATGATCTGATTATTAAAGTAATCAATCTGCAGACACAGAGAACTTATTACTTATTATTAGTTCTTAGTAATTATTACTTATTACTAATTTTGACACAGAACACATTAGTGTTTGTGAATATGAGTGTGTGTGTGTGTGTGTGTGCGTGTGTGTGTGTGTGTGTGTGTGTGTGTGTGTGTGTATGTGTGTGTGTGTGCATGCGTGTGTGTGTGTGTGTGTATGTGTGTGCGTGTGTGTGTGTATGTGTGTGCGTGCGTGTGTGTGTGTGTGTGTGTGTGTGTGTGTGTGTGTGTGTGTGTGAGCGTGTGTGTGTGTGTGTGTGTGTGTGTGTGTGTGTGTGTGTGTGTGAGCGTGTGTGTGTGTGTGTGTGTGTGTGTGTGTGTGTGTGTGTGTGTGTGTGTGTGTGAGCGTGTGTGTGTGTGTGTGTGTGTGTGTGTGTGTGTGTGTGTGTGTGTGTGAGCGTGTGTGTGTGTGTGTGTGTGTGTGTGTGTGTGTGTGTGTGTGTGTGCGTGCGTGCGTGCGTGCGTGCGTGTGTGTGTAGTTCTCTCACGTGTTGCCAGGTCATGCCCTCTCTCTGGTACTCATCCTGCTCCTGTCTGAGGATCAGCTCAATGAAGAGCTGCTGCAGCTTCTCATTGCAGTAGTTGATGCAGAACTGTTCAAAACTGGAAGAGGCAGAGAATGGGATCACTTTCCCTGGAATAATTAGTACCTACACAACTACAACTATTAATTGGAGTTAATTATCTTAACAGACGTTCAAGCAGCAACTGATTTCCTCATGGAAGTGCACGATCTGGTATCAGATCAATTCGCAGGCTTATACAAGACTCACTGATACAGTTGTACAGGATGAGAGAGCTGGAAGGGACATGGATTGGCTCTAGATGAAATGTCTGTGCCAGGCAGGGTAAAGTTTCCCCAGTAAAATCGGTCCCCATGTCCAAATCGACTCCAGCCTTGGCTGTACAGACCCTGCTGACTTTCAGCACAACACTTTGCATGAATGTGGTCAGGGGCAGGATAGATTTCAGGATCATGCTGTGATTATATTTTCTAAATTTTCATTATTCTCCTTGACATCGTCCTCAAATGCATACATGTGTGGAGTAACGAGTGGAGAGAGAGGTCAGACAATGCCTGGACAGAGTGGCAGAGACTACAGAGGACTGGGCAGGGCAGTAAAGTCTTTTGTGTACTGGACAGAGAAGAATCTGTAGAGGACTAACCTGTTGTTGTCAAAGATCTCAAAACCGTAAATGTCAAGCACTCCGATGACAGTGTTTTTTCCATGGAGCACTGGGTTATAGTTTTTCACCTCGATCACACCATTAATACGACTGACAATCCATCCAAACAGTCGTTCGTACAATGCCTGAGAGAGAAAGAGAGAGCGCGAGACAGAGGGAGAGAGAGGGAGAAAGGGAGAGGGGGAGAGAGAGAGACAGAAGGACAGGTAGACATAGTGGGAAAGAGTTAGAACCATGTTCTAACATCACCAATCTATTGTGTTTTATTAAACAAATATTCAATGTATGATTTGAGAGAACTTCACTATTGAAATCACACAGTCCACATGTATAAATTCGGGGAAGCTCCCCCTGGTGTTCAGAAGAGGCAGTACCTTGGCGAAAGCATCCCTTCCATATGAAGCCTCCTGCTCATTGTGACCCTTATCGATGACCTCCCCACCCCCGGTGGCCACCGTACGGAACAGCAGGGTCTTGTTGACGTCATCAGGCTCGGTGCGGGTCAGCGCCGCGATGTGATTCACAGACTCCTCCCCCACCACCTGGACGGTCTCGGCATCAGTTTCAAACTCCAAGTTCCCCTGTTTAAACGCAGAAGTACAGATGACTACACCTGATAAAGAAGGGACAGGACATACCAAAACTTCTCTGCCCTCTTCGCCTCCCCCCTCGTGGTTGAACCACGATCCTTCAGACTGCGGGGACAGTTATAGTCGGGTAGGGTGGAGCCGTTTCACTTCTGGCTGTATTGCAATGAAGCGTTCAGTGGGCATAGGGTAATCTGGAAACCTTATCATGTGTCTCCACAAGTATCAAGTAACAACCACAACAGACTGATATGAGCTTTTGGCAATGAATGGCTGTTCTGAGTCTGTGTGTATACACCAGCTGACACAGGGGCAGGGCTGATTACTCACCAGGTGGAGGATGGTCCCCAGGATCCTGTAGATCGAGTTGATCTCCTCAGCTGTGAAGCCAATCACTTTCAGCGCACTCAGCACAGCCTTGTGATTGGTGCCATCATTGCTGGAGGTCTTAGAGGGTGAAGGCGGGGGGGGGGGGGGGGGGGGGAATTGGAGATTGGAGAGAGTTATTCTCTAGGGTTCATTGTTTCACTTCATTCGTACTTTTTTCACATATGAAATCTTTTTTTTTTTTTTTTTTTTATCAAATGCATCCCGCTGAATAAGAATAGTGCTGTCTGCGCTCAACAGGAATCAGATAAGGAACTGGAAGCCAGACTGTGTGACACGAAACAGGAAATGACTCAACCTCTACAGACACGGAATAGTTGATTGTGAAGCCACACAGTGGCAGTGGATGGAACAAATGCTGCTCTCTTTCAGTTCAGAGTATCTGGAACTGGGACTCACAGTGCAGACAGCGCCCTCCCGCGTGTAGACGTAAGCTGCGGGGTCTTTCTGGAGGTGCAGGGAGCTCAGCATGTCGTCAGCACCTCCCCTCAGCAACTGGAACGGAAGACAAACAGGTTCAAACATATGCATCTCCATCAATATGTAAGTGACACAAAACACACTCTGTCAATGAGCGGTTGCCTTGGTCACTAAACTAGAAGAAAACCCTTGTCCATACAATCACAGACAGTGACATTAGCACCCCATACAGTCACTGTTTGAGTGATATCACTGCCTGATAAAGAGACTATGTGATATTATAACTGCATGTGTGACATCACCTTTTTAAGGAGTCACTGTGTGTCAGCACCTCTGAGAGTCAGCGAACACTGCAGCCCTCACCTGGTAGAAAGAGTGAAAGTTCCTCTCTCCTGGATGCTGCTGTACGACCCTTGACTGAGGGGGAGAGAGAGAAAGAGAGAAAGAGAGAGTGAGAGAGATGTTGGAATAGAAGGTGTGAGAGAGGTGAACACATATACACTATTACTGCTAATCCCTTATTGAACAAAGCCAGACTGGTATTTATATGAGTGGAGAATGAGTGACGCCACAGTTTCCTTATCTGTGGCATGCTTGTGGTCCTTAACGACTCAGTGGTTCCAAAGGACTAAGTGCTCAGACTCATCTCTTTCTCTCCATTGGTCAGCTCTCAGTCTTACGGGGAGAGGTAATGCATACAAAACAACTCTGAAAGGGCAGGAGTGACATTTTAGGAGATTAATTCCAGGTGGCACCTCCCCAGTTCCTCTCCTTAGGCTCCCTGTGCCAGAAGCAGCTCTGACCTTCTCCAGCAGGTAGTTGTTGATGTGCCCGCCGGTGGGATCTCCGTTGAAGTTGAAGTTGATGTCCATGTACTTCCCAAAGCGGGAGGAGTTGTCGTTACGGTTGGTCTTGGCGTTCCCAAAGGCCTCCAGAACACAGTTCGATTTGAGGAGCACGTTCTTCACGCTGTGGGCATGTGTGCATGTGAAAAAGCGTGAGAAAAGAGATAGAGAGAAAGAGAGAGGACACTCAGATCCACCTCACACCAGTGACAGCTAAAGATAGTCAGTAGGTCACCAAGACTGCAGTGTGGTCTAGTGGCTAAGACACTGCCTTTAGGACCAGTAAAGTGTGAATTGTACACTTAATTGAAGTAGGTTCAGTAAACACCCAGCTCTATGAAGAGATATGATTTAAAAACATGAGTGGCGTAAGTTGCTTTGGATAAGGACATGTGTAAATATATGGTAATTGAAGCAGAAACTTCAACCCCTGTCCTTCAGGGGGTACTCTTTCTACTCTACATCTTTCTCTGTATGTCACTCATACTCATTTGTTTGAAACACAAGTGGGATTTGGAGACACAGGAAAGGTGACAGGAGTCCCCCAGAGTCATATTTAGAGTTTTTGGCCTTGTGCATAGTTGGGACAGAGCACTGAATCAAAGAAAATTTGCTCTAGCTAGAGACTGGAATACCTCTGTTTACCAGGCCCCTACCTATGAGGTCCCTTTGTAACCATGTTACATTGTTATTTACTTACATGAAGCAAACAAATGCTTAAATAATTAAAAGCCAACCAATGACAAGGTGAGCATGTAGCCTTTCAGAAACACCTATAATGAATATACTGCCAGTTTTCCCTGACATTACCAATATGCCAATATTATATAATATATATAATAATATATATAATATACCAATATTTTCTTTATGCTAAAAGATGCATCAACACTGTAAAGCAACATGAGAGATATAACAGGTTCAGAATGAGGTCAAATAGTTGATGCCCACACTGCAGAGGTATCAGTCACTGAAATGTCAAATTTATTTAACGTGTTCAAAATCCTGTCAAAATCCGGACAGCAGAGGCCAACCAAGGAAAAACTGCATCAGGAAAGTAGAATTGTTGTTGCATGTTGAAGTTCAATGTCAGGGATAGATGGAAATAAAAAAAAAACACAACATAACAGGCTTCAAAAGTTTCACAAATCTACCATAAATACCAGCTTCACAAAGTTAAAATTCTGATAATGACATGACCTGACAGATTGCATCTTGGCACCGTGGTATACCTGCAACAGAAGTCTGCTGTCAATTTTCCCTAAAACTTTTCTTTGGAATGAGTTCCAGAGAAGCTGTGCCTTTTTCGGTTCTGATTGTAATTATCTTCACCACTTGAGAAATTTCTGTTACTGTCTACGACTGCTGTCCGGGACTTGCAGAGCGCTTCATATTTTTTGTCTTTTTTAGATCAGAGCTGTGTGTTTGAACAGCACTGATTTAAAAAAAAATGTTTGTTTTGTTGTGAAAAAGAATTGAACAAGCACTGTTCAACTACTGCAGCTACTACTAATTACTAAGTGAGCGAGTGATTGAGCGAGTGTGACTACTGTTTTAAGACTGCTGTCTCCAGGCCACAGACAGAAATAAAGTGTCTTGAAATAAAGTATGTGCCCAGCATCCCACACCACACCTCTGTTATGTATCACCATGACCTCTGACCACTTACCTCTCCACCTCAGCCCTCTGGCTGGGATTGGTGATGGCAGCAATGTACTGCATGATATATTTACTGGCCTCGGTCTTTCCTGCACCACTTTCACCTGTAAAACCAACAACCCCATGCTGTCCTGTCACTCACACAACAGATATAACAGTTATACACTGGAATACACAATCAAACACCAGTCTGACAAACATATTATGAAGGGAACTTTTTCTGATTGTTCATTCTCAAATAGTTTTCTTCCAGTAGGCTTAAGATTAGTGTGTAACTTAAATTAGGTTTTATAAAATATTGATCATTGATAAGTTTCAGATTACAGTGTTTGGGATGAAGGTGGCACAGGTGATGGCTACCAAGCAACAGCGTGGGTACCAGTGAAACAAAGATGGAGATAGAAGGACAGCTCCAAGAATAATAGAGACACAGACAGGTACAGACAAGTATAAAGTTATGGTCAGAGACAGACAGACAGACAGGCAGGCAGACAGGTGGACGGACCTGAGATGACGATGCAGGTGTCTTTGGCTCTTCTCTTCATGGCTTTGTAGGCTGCGTCGGCCACAGCGTAGAGGTGGGGCGGGTTCTCGTACAGCTCCCGCCCTCTGTAGGCTTCAATGGTCTCTTTACCATATATATCCATCTGTTTGTAAGGGTTGACAGACACCACCACCTCCCCGATGAAGGTGTAGATGCGGCCCTTCTCAAACCTGCAGACACACACACAAGTGCGTTAGTTCACTGATGCATGTAACAGCACCTCTGATTGGCTCACACCGCAGAGATATGGCCTTGTAGTCTGGGAGCAAGTCTTGTAACCACTATGGAAACGTATTTGAAGGACTCCTGGACTTTCTCATCTTTTCAAGCTGTATCTCGATTCTCCCTTCCTCTCTATCTCTGTGTCCTATCCATCCTGATTTTCTATTAAAAAAAAGCATTCTACACTAGTTTAGCCCCTACCTCAGTATCTTACTGACCTCTTGTAATACTTCTCGATAACTACTCTTAGCATAGTGATGCACTTATTTGGAAGTCGCTCTGCATAAGAGCGTCTGCTAAATGACATAATGTAATGTAATGCTGTTGTTCTCTCTTGACACCGAATCACTTCACTGAAAGTCCACGTGCATAAATGGGCAATACAGAAAGTGTAAACTATGCAAGTTGCCTTAGACGAGGGCATCCAACAAGCAAGTACATTATAATAACATCAAAATTCTTATTTGCTTTTATTGTCTTAGAGTGTATCCCTCTGTGATTTCATGCCATGCACACTTTTCAGAGTCCATTTCCTCTGCTGGGTCTTGACCTCAATCCTAGCTGGGATTTGAGCCAGCTACCAAGCTTCACAACACCACCGCCCGATGCTGCTGTTCTTCACCAATCTAAACTCTGCCTGGGCACCCATACTCCTACTGTCAGTACGGTGGAGTTTTTGATGCTGGTGCATTTGATGGACAGCTACCCGGAATAGGCGCACCATGACGCAGGCGAGCTATGTTGTCATGCTGACAGGATGTTGACTCACAGCGAGGTGTGAGCCCCTTTTCACACGGCTGGAACATAATACAGCCACGGAAACTGGGTGGCGTGCGTGTCAAACTCCACCCTGTATCTGTCTGATGCGGGACAGCGACCCATTCGAGTCTCCTCTCCATCTCACTCTTTCTCTCTCTCTTTGTCTCTCGCTCTCTCTTGCTCTCTCTCTCTCTCTCTTTCTTGCCCCCGCCCAGCAGCAACAGGAAGTGAAGAGGGGTGGGAAGTGAGAACAGGAAGTTCATCTTGTGGCACTTCCTCCGCCTAGAGTGATCTAGGATTCACTTTTAGTTACTGCTGTTGAGCCCCTCCGCTCTCACATACCCCACCACACGCAGAACAGACATCCCCTCACTCATCCGGAGACTATCTTCGGTATCTAGGGTTTTTTTTTAAATTAGACATACTGCTGCACAGAACACAACACTAAGAGGGCCCTCATAAGATCTCCTACTGCAACGGCGTTCAAAATGTGCCAGTGACAGCCGCATACCACTAAAACACAGCTTACTGAATGCATATTTCCTTTTAAAAAAAACCCCTAATTATAGACATCATCACAGTCTACAGATAATTACACAAAAATATAGAGAATAACTTTGAGCTGGCACTGCACACAGAGTATAGTGTAGTCCCACCCATCTCAGAGAAAACTGGCAACCTTTGACCTTTGACTCTGGTCTCCAGTCCTGGTGAGTGTAACACTGTTGCTTCCTCCAAGTGTTGCTATTACCATTCACGCTATGACAGCATTTGGCACAAACCCGGCAAATACATAGCATTCTTGCAATGTTGTTGCGATGTTGGTGTTACCTGTGTAAAATCTCACTGTAGATGACTGTTCCCCCCCCGAAGAAAAGAGATCATTGAGTGAGACCCTGACTTTGCCTAAAGCAAACTGAGTCTGCCACACAGGGTGATGTCACCTCTCTTGAGTGCAAGACTGCAATTGGTTCCCCAAGATGGGGACTTAGTCAGCGAATCATGTTTTGCGAATCCCTGGGAGTTGTGATATGTGTTCATCATGAGCCGCAATAATTTATTATGAAAAGTTTATGGTAGAAGAACATGTGTTACAAAATGTAACACAGGAATACGTGTGTGTGTATATATGTGTATGTATGTATTAAATGCATTTCTGTGTATATGCATTACATTCTCTGGTACACTGATAATTATGAATATTATTGCCTTGTCATAAAAATCTGCCAGATGACTGAACATGCTCTTTGAAGGCAAGAATCTACATGTACTGAGGCATCTTCACTGAAGCATCTCAGAGACTGTTACAGACATGATCAGTAGAATGGGACAAAAACCAGGTCTCTTTGAGAAAACACAGGAGTTTGCTTGAGTAACTGACATACCATAAACCCTCACCACAATGACACACCCAATAGGGACACTAAACACACAGACCGACTGTATCAGCTCTCCACATTAATCACAGCTATAGACAACACAACACAACTTTCACTTTACAAAGCAAAATAATTATAATATCCATAACACGCTGTATACTTCATATTACACTGCACAATAATCCCAATTACCACAACACTGTGGATTTCCTATGGTTTCAGCAGTGGTCTGACTGCCATGTATTCTTCCTCTAATAAGCAGGATACGTATTTAAGATTTAAGATTTAAGGATAAGATACGTATTTACTGAAATATAAATGATCACTTTTTGGATTATAAGAGGAATAACGTATGCCCCTATCGTACAAATACATAAATTATAGGTCTTTGTATGGCATAATATGAACACTTTGTAGTTACAGTATCAGTTCAAAGATTAACATTAAAAATGAAAAAAATGCATGACAGCGCTGTATTAATTGTAGATGTGTTATTTGTGACAAATATCACGACAGACACCTCAATTAGTGGTGTAAATAGCGTATATAGAATGCACGTGACACCATATAACATGAACCTCAAACATTAAATACACATATATTATTATTATAATATCATTAAATAATACATTAAATAGAATTTTATTTATTATTTGTATATGAATCATAAAGACTAACGCTCAAGTTTCACTTCAGTTCATTCTGTAATTGCCACTACCTTAGCTTTTTGTCATTGTAACTGATTCTGATTATTGATTATTGGCACAATTTATGTAATTGACAGGCTATTTTATCATGCCATTTCTCATATTTTCACCATTTCACTGTTTTTTTTTTTTTTTGCTTTAGCAATACTTCCAAGTGCAAGTCACGACAATAAAGGCATGTCTGAACTAAACTAAATTGAACTGATGGACAGGGAGAGAAAAAGAACCTATGCTGTCATGGGAAGGATGTGAGTGTAATTTTGGAGCCTTTTGAGGGTGTTCAGTGAGAAAAGCAGAGGTGTGGGCAGTGTCTTTTACAGAAGTGAAGACATCACAATTCAAAAATAGGCAGGGGGGGGGTCACCTGATCCTTGTCAAACACATGGCGTCACAAAGAAAACCAGAAGCTCAACTCAAACAGAAACTCAGACTTTTCAGGGTTCTTAGTAAATAGCCTATCTTTGGACAAACACTATGCTGCGTGCCAACTCATTCCGGCCGGGGAAGGCCGCAGCTTATTTTTAAAATCATCTGCCCTTGTATTAACCACAGCCTCCCTCTCCGCCATGCGGCCAGCTGTTCTGTTTGAGCGCGTATCGGCACCGTTAGCAGCGGCAAAGTCAAAACTACATATGACTCATCGTTCCTTCCACTCCTCTCCGGTCAGCCTCCCTCTCACTCATCCAATGGTCTTTGCTCATATTCTAATGGGCAGCGGGAGGGAATAGGTAGAGTTACTGAAGCAAATAAGGCTACTAATGTTGTTTGCTGATTTTTGTTTTTGTTTTTTTTTTATGACAAAGACGTGTTTAGTGGTTTAATACATTTGCTTCACAGTAAAATCCACCGGTAGTTAGACCAAAAAAGATCAACAGAGCTTGTCAGCCCTAGACTCACATCCATCTTTTGTGGACCTGTCACCATGCGGACAAAACTGAGACTTTTAACAGTTGCCGGTAAACGGTAAAAGCTGTGAAAGAAAACCGAGTCTGCTTCCCCTGAGAGCACTTCACCCGCTCTACCCTCCTCCATCTCTCTCTCTCACATACACACATGCGCACACTTACCTCAGTTTCAGGTTCTCCATGAACTGCTCCATGGTTACCTCGTCCAGGAGGACAAAGTCCGACTTCCCAAACTCCAGGCCCTCCAGTTCTGCCATGGTGAAGAGAGCAGATAGACCAGCGGAGGGAGAGAAAGAGAAGGGGAAGAGAAGAAAGACAGGAGGCAGAGAAGACTCGGCAGGACCTAAGAGTAGCAGGCAGTCTGCAGTAGGTGTGGCGTAACTAGGCACTTTAGTGGATTCTGGGCTGTGCTAAGTCAAGAAGCAGCGGTCTACAGGCTGTGGCACGTCATTGTGGGGAGAGCGCGTGTGTGCGCCTGTGTGAGTGTGTGTGTGTGTGCGCGCCTATGAGTGTGTATGAGTGTTTGGGTGTGTATCTTGAGAGCCGGCGTGAATGTGCTTGTACATGTGTATGTGTGTACATGCGTGTGAGTGTGTCTGTGTGCGTGCACGCGCGCCCGTGTGTGTGTGTGTGTGTGTGATGAGTATGAGTGTTTGAGAGTGTGTGTGTGTATTGTTTTTGTGTCGGTGTATGAAGTCTTTTTTGTGAATGGATGAGTATGTTGCCCTTGTATAAGTTCGTACAAGTGCCTGTGTGTGAATGTGTGTGTCTGTGTGTATGTTTGCGTGTGTGAACAAGTGTTCATGAGTACTTTTACTTGAATGGTTTTGTGTGTGTGTGTGTGTGTGTGTGTGTGTGTGTCTGTCTTTGCTGGACAGCAAAGAGCTGTCATTAAACGGGTGTCTGCTTCCTCCTCCTCTCTCTTCCTGTCAAGGACTCGCTACCTCCTGCCTCTGTCTCTGAGGGCGACCGCAGCGAACGAAGAGAGAGAGAGAGAGGCGTCTCCCGTAAGGTCCCTCCTGATGCCTCGCCCCCTTGAAAAGAATGACTTCATTCTTTTTGCAGGGTAATTCCAAACTTGGGGGGCAATCCAGATGGCAATAGGGGTAGGCACCATTTTCACTGGGAACCAGCTCCATCACCGCCAAACCACTTCAGGAAATAGGGTGGATAAAGAGGAACCTTATCTCCCCAACATAAAAATGCCATTTCCGCCCTTCATTCCGGCTGGTACACGTCTCCCTCATGTCATTAGCTGCTCCGTGGAGTTGAAGATTTAACTTCAAGACTGAGCTGACCCAGAACAGCAGCCCATTTTTACCACAAGTGGCAAGAATTCAGTCTTTTGTCGCAACTAGGCAGAGGCGCAACAGGAGAGCAGGGAACCACCACAAAGGAACTTGCAGGGTTGTTATGTGGGCACTGCCTTGAACTGGCCAAGAAATAAAAACCGTGGAAAAACAGCTTGGCGAAATGTTGATGTGTAAGATTATAGGCTGTGCAGGTCTCTGAGATCTTGCTTTTGTTACACAAAGGGAGGATGAGTTCAGCTTCAACGCAAGGGGTTTCACAGCTCAGGATGGGGTTTCCTAACCTCAGAGAGGAATTTCTCAACCTCAGAGCAGGGGAAGGCCACGGTCATGACTGGAGCTGCAGATACTGTATGTACTCTCCATCGAGTGCTTTTGGGGGACCACCTCCCATTACATTATATTAGATCATTGGCATTTAGCAGACACTCTCATCCAGAGAAACTTAGATAGGTTACAATTTTTGACATTACCTATTTATACAGCTGGATATTTACTGAGGCACCTCTGGGTTAATTACCTTGCCCAAAGGTATAACAGCAGCACTGGAGTAGAGAATCAAACCGACAACCTTTCGATTAGGAGTTCTGCTCCTTAGCACTATGCTACACTGCCGCCCTCCCATAACAGGAATAGTGGGCAGAGGGCCAGGCAAGGTGTAATATTAAGGCTTAAAGGTGATAGAACTGTGGAGCTGTTCTGTTTGAGGGTTAATGAAACTCTACACACAGACTTAATCAAAATGGTTTACACCATTAGACATACACCTGCCACCCCCCTTCAGCACAGGGATTTTCGAACATTTTTCAGATGACGCATTAATTCAAGGTACTGACTCACTGTGGTCATTAAAGGTCTCATGGTACTTACTGAAAAAGTAGGGGTTGTCCCAGTACTCTGACCACATTGTAAATCAGGTTCTTTAAATATGACCATGTAATCACCCCCATGTTTAATTGGCTAAATAATCCACTCCCCCCTCCCTCGCCTTATCTTTAAATGTGCCTTCAGGCCCAAAATGACTGCTGTGAGTTATCCAGGTGGGTGCTACACATCATATACTTATACAGCTATATACACTAACAATCAAAACTTTGCACACACCTACTCTTAAGAAGGGTTTTTCTTTAATTTATTTTTTGCTATTTTTACTATTATGAAATTATGCAGTTACCAAAAAAGTGTTAAACAAATCAAAATTACTTTATATTTTAGATTCTTCAAATTAGCCAAATATATGTATATATATTTTAAGAAATTCATACATAGGCATCAACTTCACTATTCATATTTGTCTAAGAAACAAAATTCAACATTTAAGCATAAGTCTTTAGATCAAAATGTCTTTGAATGCATGGTTCCCATTTTTGACTGGTCCTGTAAATGCAATCTCTTCTTCTTATCATTATTATTATTTGTTTTTTGTGTGTTTTTTGAAGAAAAGAAGCTCAGTCAGAACTGTAATCAGAAGTAACCTAGTGTAGTTTTCTCACACAGTGGACAGGTTCTGTTATGGCAAGGCAATTAACACACTGATTGAGAAATAGAATGAAGCAATGTGCTTTTACAACTCCAAATCCCTAGGATTAGTGCTGTATGAGACAAACAGCACCAGTTCTGAGGACATGAATGTCACAAGAGAGAGAGAACAGTAAGTGTTGTATTATGTGGGATTTTTCTAATCTACATAGTATATTCAGCAGCTCTAACACAATTCAATAATACTATATTTGTAAACAGACACCACCTTACATAGCTTGGTTAGGCATTTACACCATGCCCTTTTATGGTTTTTGTCATAAGAAGATATGGAGAATTCATAAACGTTATGAATAATAGTGGTGCAATTGAATTGAACTGTTAATGATAATTATTAATAATTAATAATTATAAATGTTTAAATAAATTATTAATGCATTGTTAAATGTTCAGAAAAAGCATTCAAGACATGTCTCAAGTAAAGCAAACTTGTTTTGGTGTATTTCTGCTTAAATAAATTCAGTAATTGATTTAATTATTTTGTCGGAGGTCATTCATCTGTCTCTCATTATAGCTGTTCAGAAGGTTAATCTGAAGCACTGGGTGTGTTGTGTGGAATTCACAGCAGGTGAGCGTACTTCACAGACTTCCAGTGCTTTTGAGCTGTGTACAGCTGGACCTACACAGGAAACGTACCCTGTCGAAAGTACAAAAGCAGTTCTCTGTCCAGGATTCAAACCCGTATCCCACACCAACGCTTGGACCCTTTTTTCCCCTTTATCATCTCCTCCCTCCCCCCAGCCCCTTCCCCCTTTCTATCCCACTCCCCCTCTGTCCACCTTCTTCCTCCCCCATCTGTATCCCACCGTGCCCATGCCTAGCCCCTACACCCCTCCATCCCCTGCCCGCTGGTCATTCAGGCCTTCTACTCTCCCCATATGCCCAGCACAGGCCCCTCCCACTTCCTGCAGGCAATGTGTGCATTGTGGCAGCCATGACAACACTGACTCCTCTGCTCTGTGGCTCCTCCCCCTCAGGCAGCTCAAGTACTTAAGACAGGCAGAGCGACACAAAGAGGGACGCAATGACTGACACCGAGAAACAGACAGACACTGACCAAGAGCAATGGGTCTTTGTGTGATAAAGAATTTCATTTGTCACATTTTCAGTTTTACCTCTACTGGTGAGTCATGAAAACTCAGTAGGAGGGCATGGGGCCTATGATGTCATGACAGAGCTACTTTGAAAAAAGGAAAATGATTTTTTTTTTTTCATCAGGACATGCCTACAGTAATAACCTCTGTATGCAGTAATCTCCAAGGCACTGTTATATCAGTGGCACATATTTGGTAAGGTAGGAAAAAAACTCAAGGCTCCCACCCTTAGGATAACTCATGCAATTACACCTTCACCTTATTCAAATTTATAATACCTCTACTAATACTAATAAAACAACAACAAAAGCAGCCATCTCCTGTGAGAAATATTATTTATTGCAGAAAAATTATGATCACACAGTAGAATAACCTTCTCTGACAACATTACAATGTACATTACCTAGAAGCTTAATTTGTCAGTCAGAGAGTGCGGAACACCAGTTTGTAATCAACTAGCAAAAAACCATTGATGTGTCCACTTTATGGCGGATTAATTGATTTTTTTAGTAAAGTCAAACATGGGTACTATAGTAGACTTGTTAGCAAAATTATATGACCTATGGATAGCATTGTAGGTCAAGATGAGCCCTGCTGGACAAATACCTTGACAGCTGACACAATTATACAGCCACTGTGCTTTAAAAAAGCCTGAATTGTTTAAAGGATTGTGTGTTCTTATGAATCAACTCCATCACCATCAAACTTGATTTTTTTGCTAGTACCCCTCTGAGAGGATTATGTACAATTTATATACATATATAGTCATTTAAAAACAGCAAAGCACATTAAATTAGATTGACACTGACACAGTCATATCTACGAATTTAGTTTCCTACACCACCCAAGGTCCTTACATATCGTTTCATTAAGAATATTTATTTCAAAATTAAGTCATATTGTTAAATGCGTGCAATCTTTGTGCACGCACCTGCCTATATGTGTTTGGCCCAGACATGCATCAATGAGTAAGCTGGTTAAAAGATGGTCAATTTATGACATAATAGCTCCACAGGATTCATTTGTTTTGCTTTACAGTGCCTGAAATTCTGCTGACATTGAAGGAAGTTATATTGATCTGATCATTTCTAACCTCTGTGCACATACAGCTCTATCTGCTCTCAAGGTATTACTTGGTTGGTTTCTTAAGTGACAGCTTATTCTTCAAAAGTAAGAGTGGTTGGGTAATTGATGGGATACCTTCTTTTGATTTGGGCTTCTCATCTGCCCTGGGAGTCCCACTAGAGTGCAATTTGTCATAATGCGCTTGTCCTTGCACAGATCTGTCGTCCTTCACCTTGGTGTTAGATTCAGAGTTGGTTCTCGTCCTGCGCATCACGGGTGAGGCGGGCTTGGGGGTTCTTTCCCCGCGCCCCACCCAAGAATGCCCCTGATCCACCGTAGATCTGGGCTCAGAGTCTATGCTGCCTGCCTTGCTGAGTTGCCGGGGCAACGAGGAACTCCTTCTGACCACTCTGCTTCGCTCTAGAGCCCTCCCCTCTCGCCTGGATGTGGGCAAACTCACCTCTTCTCCCAGAATCCTCTGCTTCAGTTCATAACTGTCACTGGAGGGGCCCAACAGCTGGAGGGTGTCCCCTACTTGTTGTACCAGCACCTTATATACGTCTCTGTGTATCCGAATGCGCCTGTCCAATTGTACACGCTGCTCCTGGGTCAGTGAGGCCAGAGGGATTTCCTGCACGCGGAGAAGTCTATGGACTTCCATGAGAAAAGCTGCCAGCCGATCTTTGGCAATCTCAGGGTTACTACCCACAAGCACAATGGTGCTGACTTCTAAATTCTCAGCATCTTTCAACTTCATCTCTACTCGGTTAGTCTGCAGGGTCTCTTGTATCACATCTCCATAAAAACACTGGGCATACCTGAGCGCATTAGCATCTATGACAAAGGACACCTTATCACGGTAGTGGCTGGCCATGTACTGTCTTCTGTGTGAGGAGTTTGATGGGGTGTCACCTAGGTAACTGGGCGGGCTGTATGGAGCTCCCGACTCCTGACTTGAAGTGGAATTGGAGGAGGACCAAGAAGCTGCAGCTGCCCGAGTCTCTTCCACACCTTTTCTCCCAGCATGCACTGCAACCCCATTTTGGTAGCTCAGCACAGCAGAGTCTGGTGAGACTTTTGTTTTGGACACTGGCCCTGCAGTGTGGGCACTGAAGTGGGGCCCCAGGAGTGAGCTCTGTGACTGGGCCTCCCTAGACAGCAGCAGTTCTCCCAGTTTTACCCTGGCAGCTTTTAGGTTGAGGAAGGTCCCCACGAGGAGAAGCTGCCCAGAACGCAAATAGGATATCTCAAACTTGTGTCTTGTGAGAATGTCTTTGACAGCCGTCTGACTCCGAAACTTCCCCAGGTCCAGGGTGGTACTCACAGGCATGTCCACCTACACACACACACACAAACGTGCACACACACATTCAGAGATGCATTCACAGAGTAAAGCAGATCGTAACAAGACTGTGAAAGAACAGATAAATAAAGTTCCACGAGAAGGACTTGCTAGCTCTACCTCAGGGCAATGGATCCGCCTGACCTTCAGAGGAAAACGTCCACCCTCCACCTCCAGCACATGGGACTGCTCCAGGACACGGGTGGCCACTGAGAGAGAAGGAAGTGGAGCGAGAGACAATCACACAGGAGAAGATAAAGAGAAACAGAAACAGACAGAGGGTGGGGCGACAGAGAGATTCCATATTACAGATTCCAGAGATTCAACAGCAGGCTTATATGAACCCAGTTATCTGATAGGAAAGACTGAATTTATGATCAGCACATGCACATACTGACCAATTTGATCCAGTTTATATCTGAGACCTTTATACTACTGCGCTCATTTCAATTACCCCCAGCCAATCATTCATTTGTGTTCACCCCTACTAAGCACTTAGGCAGTGCTCTTGGCCTCAAAGCAATCCATATTACCTTCTGGAAGCTCAAAGCTGATAAACGCCTTGTCACTATTCCTAGCGGGGTATACGACTCTCTCCACCTCACCGCCCCCATTCCGCGGCCGAAGGAAGTGGATCGTCAGCTTGTCAATCATCTGATCCACTGAGAGTATACTTGGAACCCCAAGGACTTCTATGACGGTGGAGTCTGTGTCCATGGTGATGCCTGCATTGAAAAAATTAACACTTGTGAACTACACCCGCAAGTGCAGTAGCACACCCAGAACAGATTTCTAGAGAACAAATCAAGGCCTTCATCAGATCTGGACCTAAAAAGTCCATATCTCAGCTGAGTCCAGTAATCATGTAGCCTACACCACTGACATTCTAGGGTCATTCTGTTACCTTTCGGCCTACACATTCCCCGCATTTGTTTTGGGTGCAGCGGCAGTGTAACATCGTGGTAAGGAGCAGAGCTCATAACCAAAAGGCAGCTGAATAGATTACTCGGTTTGTTTTTTATCATTCTTCATAAGAACTGCATTGGATTACAACATGAATGGTAACGATTTACCAAGAGCAGCTGCTGGAAACTGAGTGAAAATAAATAAACCCAAATAAACCCAGTGGTTGTACACTTGCACAATTATACGGTGTAATTTGTAAAGACACAAGGAAGTTTCTGCTGACGTGCGGACGTGATTACGTGAACAATAATAACATTTTCAAAAAGCAAAATCTTGTCTCATAATAAAAGTGAAAGTGTGTCTGCGCGACTTTGTATTCTACTATAAGATGAGACAGTGCAGTGGGCTAATTCACTTTAGATTTACAACTCCGACAGTTTACAACAGTCACCGAGAAAAAAAAAGGAAAAAAAAAAAAAACACCGACCCCATGATTTTCCCCCCACGAAAGGAAACATGCATAAACTCGCATAAAACCTGATCTACATCATCTGAGAGCAGCCCCAAACGCTCCGTCGAGTTCCTAATGATGAAACTAACAGCATTAGCCTACAGCTGATCTGTTAGCAAGGATAAAAATACCCTCACCTCTAAATTAACGATATAATCTTCAACAATAAACGACATCAACAATATTAACAATTTCGCGATGTGATACATGTGAACAGGTTGAAAGGTCGCTGGCCAGTTCGTTCAATCTTGCAAGAGTTTACGTTCGACCAGCTCGGGTTAAGTGTAGCTGGCTACTTTGCTTGCTTACCATTTCAATATCGTTAAAAGTAGGAACAATAATAACCTACTTGTTTGGTTCCAACACAATTCCTGGTCAGTTTAAGACAGTTTGGTTACTCTCGATACTTGTTTATAACCGTCATGGTTCTGGCGAATCGAAAGTAAAAGCACTCTTCATGGACGTCACTATGATCCTTTCATGCAGCTGCAGAAATCAGCTTCCAGCGGCTCGTTCATGTTTCCAGCTGCACCAAATTCTACGTTCTTCCGCGAATATTTTAATAGATCTGTCGGACTTCGTTAGCACATATCTGTAAGAACACTTAATGAAACGATTTTAAGAATATTTATTTTTTGAATTTTTTATTTTTTGTGTCACTTTGACTAAAGTGACCATTCACGAAAAATCAGCACATAATGCCGGCAGTAACTTGAGCTCCAAATACAATTCACTTTCTAAACATTCGCCAAAACCTGGAACACAGCCCTAACACTGGGGTCTGTCAAATGTATCGCTTCCATTTTGAAAAGAAACTGCAGGCAGTTATAAAAGCCATACAGCATCAGCATCACACACACTTACCTCGGGGAGTTTTGCAGTTTACAACAGGTCCAAAGAATCATTACTGAAGTCTTCACATCCCATCATTAAACCATCTAACTTTTTTCAGATGACATGCATTCGAATTATGGCAAGAGTAGAGGGCGGTATACAACTCGTGTGTGTGCGAACATGGACATAATTTTTGAAAATTGTCACATTGCAATAGATGTGTGCCAGTCTCTGGAGTTTAAATGTCACTTTCACCTTGTCATTTTTGGTGCTTATCACATGCAAGTTGATGATCTTGACAGACCTCACTTTTTACTTTGTGTGTAGACACAATCATGATTTCTCTTATTCCATAGAGCTACGCATCTGCAAAAACTCAAAATGAGCGAGCACTTTTCAGTTTTAGAGAAGACGCTCAGAACGACAAAGCACAACGGCTACACAACTCTGGTCTTGCAAGACACTGAATGAAGCGTTTTGATCGAAGGACATCAGGTTTGATCCAGTCATTAACAGGTCTGGAGTGATCAGGATTTAAAAAAAAAAAAAAAAACCACACACCACAAATAGCCCAAGATTTAACATTTTAAAGTTCCATTTATAGCCAGCACACTCTTCACCCTGGTGCCTGAAACTGGCACCAGGGTGAAGACAACAATCACAGAAACCACTGAACAAGTATACAACAGGCTAACATCCATTTATTGGCAAAAGTATTTTTTATTTATCGACTCCAACTCCTTGCCCAATTGAGCACCATCATCCTTGCACAGAAACATGACAGGTTTCTCCCCAGGCCCCTCAGGAAGAGAGCAAGCACCTCACATGTAGCAAGGGTGCAACGGCATAGAAATTCACATAATTCGCACAGCCTGCTGTGTGCAGAAGCTGAGCAGAAGTCTTGGTGTAATACAACAGTTGCAAGTTAAACGAGCATATTGATCATTTTAGTTCTAATGCTTCAGGATGCTCCTCAACACAGCTCCAGAGCATCCGTCTTGCATCAGCTCCTTGGGCTCCCAACCTCATGCTGCCACCTGGAAGTGAAAACAGGACTTGTTTGAAAGATCGAATTACATTGGATTTTGTTTTAAATGCATTAGACATGCAATTCGTGCAAGTAGTGATAGGAAATTCTAGTGAATTTTCTAGCATTCTTTCTACGCATTTCATCTCATTTATTCATTACACATTAGCAGTGAACCAGCAGGCTAGGCTCATTTTTGCATTTACAACCTTGTCTGTTGCATCTTGCTGTATTACAGGTGTGTTTTTCACATTGTATATACAGTTCATGTCTTACACCTACTACAAATAGGTTGATGGAACAAAATTTCCAAGGGACAATAAATATGGCATATTTAAGCAGTTTCTTCATGCCATCAATATAAAAAAGTAAAGCAGGAGACAACTTTGAATCATTCCTAAAATAGCTTTTCTGCTCGTGTTGCACTCTGCCTCACTTGTAAACCGCTTTGGATAAAAGCATCTGCCAAATTAAGTGTAAATGTAACTTGTTTTGGGCTAAACCTTGAGCTTGCAAGTCCTCAAGGAGGACCACTGATCTCCACGCCAGTGGCAT
Source organism: Megalops cyprinoides (assembly GCF_013368585.1). Lineage (NCBI taxonomy): Eukaryota > Metazoa > Chordata > Actinopteri > Elopiformes > Megalopidae > Megalops > Megalops cyprinoides. The sequence continues at coordinate 9,285,581 of NC_050603.1, forward strand.
GCACCAAGCGTCATTTGTGTGAGGTTTCTATAACCTTGCCGTGGAGAGTCACGGCAGGGCCTCAAACCACCCCAGTCTCTCTAGCAGGCACAACAGGAAAGGACAGGACCACGCCAGGTCCAGCCTCGCTGAACGGCCTGCACGGACCACCAGAAAGGGGACGGACTGCACTTTGACATACGTACCACATTGTCAACCAACCCGAAGGCCTGGAATGTCCCATCAGCATCTACCTCCCTGAAGAACAGCAGCCTCTCTCCAAAACCTCCCATAGAGGTAAGGGATCCCACCTTCCCCCCTTGGTGGGCTTCAGCTACCTAGAAATCATGGCAGCAGTGGAAGTCCTAAAACGGAATTTTAAAACAAAATTTGCAATTTCAGAAAATCATTTCAAAAGTTACGCCACAGGTTCAGTAGTTGTACAGTTGCCTTATAATATTGATAGTGTTACGTATTTCGCAATGTTAAATGTATGAGGTCTATACAACCTTGCCGTAGGGGATCACGGCAAGGCCTCAAACCAACCCACTCGCTCTAGCAAGCACAACAGGAAAGGACAGAACCACGGCAGGCCCAGCCTCGCTGAACGGCCTGCACAACTCCTGTTACACTGAAGCACCGGCTGTGTCGTGAGCATGTGAAAATGCATGTTAAAATGCCACCGTGCTTTCCATAGACTAAATGATCAAACGCCAGAATCTTACCAACAGCGGGAAGGACCGTTCCCTCAGTTCCATTTTGCTTTCGCGTCTGTCAACACGTGCATCTGAAAAACGATTCAGAGGTGGCTATGAAACGGAATACTGGCACGACTACAAATTCACCATTTAGTTTGTTTTACACTAAAACAGTGCTATGTTGAGACCAACCAAAACTGGTCATCTTGCCCGTCACATAAAATAAAATGTCTAGCGACTATCCAGCTACTGTAGCTACATAAATCACCACGTGGTGTGGGTCTCCGTGCATCAAGAGCTATTTAGCTAGTCAGAAGTACCCTATCTGCAAAATGTTAGGAGCCCAAAAGCGTACTTTCACCTTCGTGGCGGAAAAACACACTCAGATATAATAAGTATTGAACTATTTTGAACTAAGGTTACGCCACGTTAGCTAGCTAGACTAGCTATCCATGGCTAGATAGGCTGCTCGCTAAACGAAACTAACTTTCGTGGGGGAAAAGCGATTAGCCACTTTGTTTTACATTCTGATGGAGTATCAAAACCAACTAGAGAATATGATCTTACCGTTGTACGTGCACAGGACGGACAGGTTTGCACTTTTCTTGCCATTGCTGCACCCTTGCCGGTTCCCTTGGTCAAACAGAAGCTACCGCGGTGCTTTGCGCGAGATTTAAGTTGCTTTGGACGCATGCGCAGACGCTTCCGAAGCACAAATGGCTAGAAATGTTATTTGCGTCAAAGACCACGTGAGAATAGATTAAAGACATAGCTATAGAGTGAGAAGAAACATTTCCATGAAGGATGTGAATTGAAAAAACAATGAACAGAATGCCTTTATTGCAGTGTTAATCAGTGAAAAACCGTCTGCTTTAGACATATCAAGTTCTACAAGTCCAGAAATATTTGTTATGTGTTATTTGATGCTGACCATAAAAGCTGATTAGTTCCAGAAATATCCACTAAAATTTCTTTAGTCTTTTCCCTCTCGCCAAAATGTGCTGCGGTTCTCACGAAGACAGATAAAACTGCAGTAGCAGGTGTTATACAGCCTTGTGTTGTGTATATGTGGGTCACATCCTCCAGGAATGCGGAGGGATGGGACACAGTTGGATTAGTGGCAGGGAGCGGGAACAAAACTAAAATCTTGTGGAAACAAAATTGTGTGGTTTATATGGTTGTTTGGCAGTGATATTCCCCTTCTTAAAAAGATATAGGTAAGATAAGATATAGATATCAGCTAAATTTAATGAACACAATTGCAAAATAGTTTATTTACAAAATTGCAGATTTGCAGACAACTTTCTTTGATGTACAGTTAGGTTTGAAACACATAACCAACTAACCAGCTTTTACAGAAAAATCATTGTAGATTGTGGAAATAGTGGTGCAGAACATACTGGATGACACATGCACTTCAGTGGTAATTTCAATATACCGTTTCCTGCAAACATTATCGACTGCCATGTGAGCTATGCAGAGCAAAAAAGGGTACATGGTACATGCACACAAAGGAAAATTACTGCATTCCTCTGTGTGTTACAAAAGCACTTTTACAGTCAAGGAGAGAAATGACAGCAACGTGGCATACCCAGCCAGGTCTAAGAAGGTTGCATGTCAGACTCTCTGGCAGCACACAGCTGCTTTATCCTCTAGCAAATTACTTAACCTGAGTTTTCTCAGTGAAGAAATGAGTGGCAAATACTTGCGTTTTAGATTTAAGAGATATGAAGATGTAAAGTTTCATATGGTTGTATATAAGCAATGAATGTACTGTAAAGACACGTATACACTACGGTAAAGAAGAGAAAGCTGTGCTGTGCTTGATAGGAGCCTCCTGGAGAGAGAGAGAGAGAGAGAGAGAGAGAGAGAGAGAGGGAGAGAAACATTTACATCCCCTCCTGTACCAGTGATAGAGCTGATTAGTGCTAGGGCTTTGATATGAATCAGGTTTTCATTCCAATTTCAAGTTAATTCTATAACCATACAAATCATACGATCTAAAACCTGAACCCTTTAGCCTACCTTTGAATGCAAATTGTCGTCAGAGTGAAATAAACCCTGGCTTGATTGAGGGTTTGTATTGGAGGAGGTGGGGTTTAATTTGGAGCAGAGACTTACCGTTCATTTCTTTATGTAGTCCTGACTGTGGAGTAGACCACGTCTGAAGAGTCACTGTCTAAAAGAGGTGAAGAGCTCAAGTACTCTCACGCGTCATATTCACACCCCCCACACACGCACACACACCGCTTTCTCACTCACATACACATCTGCATGCTTTTCTTACTCCAAGAATGCATGTACTGTATATACTTATACACACATGGATACCTCCCTCACACACTGTCATACGCAGCAACCCCCAGACACTAACGCCTGCCATACTCTCTTATGCTCAAATTCAATATGAGACATTTCACCTTTGTAAGAAAAAAGGGAGAGAAATAAAGAGAAGAACAGGGATGGAGGAGACATTTTCATTTAGATTCACAGACTAACATACATGTGTGCAGATTCTCACGCATTTAAATGCAGTGCTTTGAAATATGCAACAATGGGACGTATTCTAGAATGAGAGTGGCAAAGGGCCAAAGTGTTATGGATACAGATGGACTGTGTCAAAGCTCCCTCTGTCAGGAATATTAAGACAAGGTAGAAACAGGAAAACACTGTCTTCTCAAAGGCAGTCTCAATGGCTTTGATCTTAATCTCTAAAATCCAAAATATTCTGTAAATCATACAGAAATGAAACAATTCACCACTAGATTGTAAGAATTCCTTTAAGAAACACACCTCTTTGAACACTGTGTATTCTATTGCTCTACTTCCAGATGTTTCTGTAGCTTCCACAGCAGAAATAATTTAAGTAATCTAATCACAATATAAGAGTGAAATTGAAATTAATATGAACACAACTACTAAAAAATCGTCTGCTGTTTTTTTCATAACATCTAAATGACATCTTATAATTTTTCCAAAGTATGACGCGCACATGCATGGTTCTAGTATCACATGAAAGAAATCAATTGTGGGGATCATGGAGATATGTTCAGATTTAGAATCAGAAGTGGATATCAGCGAGGGAAGGATGGACTCACCTCTGCTACGCCTCTGATTAATCACACCAACCACAGAGTACAGGACCTCAGAGCTGGACGCTACAGGCTGGTCTGAAACCGAGACACATAAGAGAGGAAGATGGCCTCAGATATTGTAGTCTGTAGTCTGACTGTTAAATAGGAAAGCAGAGATAGCAACCTTGTGGAGTTTGTACAAGTCATTCAGGTCTCTGAAGGACAGGTTCTCCTTAGTGGAATAGCATTATTGAGCTAAAAACATTGAGGAAGAGAACATAACTGACCAGCTGACTGTCGAGAGAGCTGCAGCTCAAATGCTTGACTGGTCTGGGTCTGCCTCAAAGAGGTACTGAGAGAGAGAATGAGAGAGGGAGACAGATGGGGAAAAGGGGAGGATGAGAGAAAGATAGAGAAAGAGATACAGGAGAGATGAGAGAAAGAGCCACATATTTAGACTGACCAATGATAAAACTTTACTGTTCATGAATACAGTTAGATTTAAAGTTACTTTTCGAATGCTTTCAGCTCCACCCATCTTCACCTACTGGTTCAGAAACTCAGGAATATAACCTGCATATATCCAGTATGAACAAGACATCTGACCTCCTGACACATAGTTTAAAGTGCTCACAAACTACACTGGTTCTACCACTGTTTTTTTTTTTTCTTCTATATAAAGTCCATCTTCAGGGTAGGGTATTTTACATGCAACACTGACTTACTCTGATTGTCCAGAGGGATGCCATCGTAACCCTGTAGAAGAGACGGAAAGAGAGGCCAATGAAGGGGGGTTGGGCATACACCCACACTATAAACTGATATAAATGAAAATAAGTGGATGTGAACGGAGGAGCCCAACGACACAACGGTCTTGTACCTCGGTTCCTGCGGTGTTTCAGGAAGAGCAGCAGAATCAAAGCCAGCATAATCACAGAGACTCCTGCCCCCAGGGCAATGAGAAGAGTGATGGGGAGGGCTAAGGAATGACAGAGAAAAAGGTAAGAAAAGTGTTCTGTAACGCCATCTCTCCATCTCAGCAGTGACTGCACCGGAGCTCTCCAGTGCAAAGGATGTTGTGGCGAGTCAATGCTAATGCGCAATTGCAAATTCCAAAGTAAGGGGTTAAAAAGCAACAGATGCAAAAAAAAAAAAGAATGTTAAATGAAGGACAACTGCTCAAGAGAATGAACTGAAATGCACCTCAAACTCTCACCTTCCACAGTTAGAGTTACAGGAGCACTGCGCTGTGATGTCACATTTCTCCCCTCCAGCTGCCCCTCACACCAGTATTGCCCCTGATCAGTCTCAGCAGCTGCAGTGATAGTGTACCTGTCCCCAAGTATAATGTGACCAGCAGTTTGGGACACAGCCATCAGGGACTGGTCTTTATACCAAAAATATGACCAGTTACTGTTGGTGTCAACCCCACACTCCAGAGTGATGGTCTCTCCAGTGTATAGGGGGCGCTGTTGTGGCTCTACAGTCAGAGTGGCCCTGGGCAGTGCTGTGGACGCAAACAGACTCAGTCACACCACTTTTTGTCAGTGCCATGTATGTAAGACTGAATTCTGCTGACAAAATAATCTAGAATTTGATTGGGGTAATGCCATTGCAACAGGGTCTAAGCATTGCTGTGCCAGAAACAGTGTGGTTTTCCTGCTGTCAACTCCAGCATATTTTGGATCATTGCATTGTTATTCCTTGAAGATAATCAGAACTCACCTGCAACCTGTATCTGTACTGGGATACTGAACCTTGTGTAATAAATGGGATTTCTCCTCTGAGCTCCACAGCTGTACTCCCCTGAATAATTTCCAGATGCAGGGCTGAGCGTGTAGGTGCCTTTAGCTCCACTGCCAGAGAGGACACGGGAAAATGGCACATTCCCATTTTGTTCAGTCTTGTACCAGTAATACCTCCAACCAGTAGAGGTCACTGTAACCGCACAGTACAGTGTGACTGATTCTCCTTCATATAGCAGACTGTGCGGAGACACAGTCAGGACAGTTCGGGGCCTGGCTGTAACAACGAGGACAGATCGAGATGTGTCCCCCATCTTCGCAAAAAATGGCCTCATCAAAAGTATGAACCAAAAAAGGTTTAGCTAAATTTAGGTAAGGTCAACACTGCTAAATAGAATCTCATTTTCTTCTATGTAAAAGACACAATTTTGCATAATGTCAGGGTTGTATTGTTCATCACTCACCTTCCACAGTCAGAGTGACAGGAGCACTGCGCTGTGATGTCACATTTCTCCCCTCCAGCCTCCCCTCACACCAGTATTGCCCCTGATCAGTCTCAGCAGCTGCAGTGATAGTGTACCTGTCCCCAAGTATAATGTGACCAGCAGTTTGGGACACAGCCATCAGGCACTGGTCTTTATACCAAAAATATGACCAGTTACTGTTTGTGTCAGCCCCACACTTCAAGGTGATGGTCTGTCCTGTGTACAGGGGTTGCCATTGCGGCTCTACAGTCAGAGTGGCACCGGGAATTGCTGTGAATACAGACAGTTACAGCTCATTATGTTATCTGCACACGACAATGTAAACCTTCTTCTACCCACAGGGGTAATGTCAGTATTACACAGTATAACACAAAAACCAATCAGATCAAAGCTTCGTTATGCCATGAATAAAGTGGTGCTATTGTCAATCCCCAATGCATTCTGGGGCATGGAAAGTGTTTGTTCAAGGTATATTTGAATCAATCAGCACACACCTGATACGTGTATCTGGACTGGGGCACTGTACTTTGTGAACCAGCCCACGTTTTGTTTTCCAGCTCGGCACCTGTATTCCCCTGAGTGTGTCAGAGCAGCGGGGCCGAGAGCATAGGAGTCTTTACGTCCACTGCCAAAGAGGGGCGTGTAAGAATCTCCATTACTGCTCTGTGTAGTCTTGTACCAGTAATACTCCAAACCAGCCGAGCTGAGAGCAACCTTACAGATCAGACCGACAGGTTCACCTTCATATACCTGCCCATGTGGAGACACAGTCAGGACAGGCCCAGTTCTCCCTGTAACAAGAGAAGAGAAGAGAAGAGAAGAGAAGAGAAGAGAAGAGAAGAGAAGAGAAGAGAAGAGAAGAGAGAACTTTATAGATACAATCCAAGATTTACAGCACCTATTTTGGGGAAAATGTGAAATGGTGTTACCCATTGGTAATCTCAAAATGTAACGTGTTCTGATTTTATGAACTGCTGAGCCACACCAGTTTAGTCACAAAGCTATTATGACAACATGAAGATTAGTAATCAGTTCAATCGATCAGTTAATCAGCTAGCCAAACCTCGAGTTTTTCTGCATTTGTTTTCTGGCATGTATTTAAGTCACCCCCAACCAAGAAGTCAATATAGTCTCATGCTAAGGTAATTGTTAAATAATTATCCCATCATAGTATCTCAGTGGTACCTCAGTTAATCATTTCATTTTCACAAATGGAACATGTAGGTCTGAAGGCTGGTAGTGATGGATTTGTTGCCACTATCGCATGTTGGATTTAGTCTTATTCTTTGGCAACACAGACAATGCAGAAATAAATCAAAATGTTCACCAGGAACTTGTATGGGAAAATTTTAACTTTTGGAGTTAGTGCAGGGACAAAATGTTATCCTGGACTTGCAAATAAAAACTAGTGGAATTGCTGGTTTATGGTCTCATCTTTTAAAGATTGATGATACTATGTCAAAATTTGCACGTACAAAGACACACTTCTCTCAGCATCAACACAATTGGAATTGGTAACATATTATCATATTTATCCCAGGATTCACCCAAAGACATTTTGTTGCCGCTTTTCTTTGCCCTTTGCCTGTAATATACTTACGTATTTGACACTGTCCAGATCTGGTCATGAGACTCAGTACTGAAACACAAGGAGAAATAAATGTAACACCAAACTAAAAACATTAAAGTCAACAAAAAGTAACATAAATAAATTAATGAAAGACTGGAAGTATAGTAAAAAAAAAAAGGTTAAGTATCTAATGAACAAGCCATCACAAATTGTTTCACTCAGCCACTCATTTACTGTTGTGCATTTCTGAATACAAATACACACACACACAATGTATATATAAATGTGCATATAGATGACAGAACTTTTTTTTGTATACAACGTTTTTACAGTCAGCAAAATAAAATTTTATTGGTGTTATATTTGTTTTGACAAACAAAACTCTGATGCTGTTATTTTTGTACAGTAAAATGGTCAAAAGAGGAATGGTCTATTTAGCCATAAGTTATTATTAAGATTTCCTGCACTGTACCTGAATTAAATTGAATTTATTATCTAATAATTTGCATGAATTTGTGTGCCATTAACCTGAACATATATTTTTTCACAACGCCATAAACACTGATTTTTGATTCACCCCAACAAACAGTTAACAATTTCAACTCAAATCAATGTTTTTTTTTTGTAGAAATGTAAAAGAAATACAATGCAACAGACTACAATACAGTAAAATATGACAGAAAACAAAGTTAATGAGATGATCCAAGTGTAAAAGATTTTGTGTCACTCACTCAGCAATGCAACCGCTCTGTATGCCTGCATGATCACGGATGAGGTTATACGCCTCATCTTAACGCTATCACAAAAGGCAAGAAAAAAAAGCCACAGCAGTTGATGGACAGCGTGACTGACTGTGTTGAGACGGAACTGAGACGCAGTCTGTAGAGGTGGGTCCTCAGTCTGTGTCAGATGATGGCCAGTGATTCCACCACCGAGGGACCAGTACAGACAGGGATCGTGTTTGAGAGGAGCGGATGGGATAGTCAAGTTGCCACATGGTTGCCTTTAATCACTTGCATGACATTCTAGGCCAGAAATCAGACTCTCTTTTTTCACATAACTGTAGAGACAGATTGTAATCTTATACAAAGTCCCTGTCTGCTTCTAACAGCTCTAATGCATTTCCCTGCCTGGCTATAGGATGTTGAGGTTGTGCCACTGCTTGTCTGGAGTTGTATTTACATATTTATTCATTTATTTACTTAGAGCAGCTCTGTAAATTGTGCATACTGAACAATAATTTACTGAAATTTACTGTAGCTTCGAATATGAACCAATATTTTCCAGTAAACTAGTATCTGATGTTAATGATTCATGATTTTAGTTATGTAAACAGCACACATACTGTTGGTAGAAGGTATTTGTTGATAGCAGGTATTGTATGCTGTCCTTTATCTCTTTTTTCAGTGGGGCTGGACCTAAGTCGCAAGCCTGATTATCTTAACTTTGATTATCTGTATTGTGTTGATTGTTATCTGATTATGTTTTCTGATTGGTTCATTTCTACATTAGGTAGTGAGCTTGCTGTGGTTTCCTGGCTTATGTTCTTTATTCTTCTCTAGCACAGGAGCAGACACACACACACACACACAAACACACATGTGCATATGCATGTACATGCATCTACACGCATGCACACATGGACACACACTCCCAAACATACACATACACGCATGCACACACACATGCATATACAGACTCACTGAGATGTGGAGAGGCAGGAAGATAGGAGCGTGCTAAGGGGCGAGACATGGGGTACAGCTCTGCAGATATTTATCAAGGATTCCTAGAACCATATCTGATTTCTAAATCTGCGGTTGTTGTCACTAAAAACTTTACCCAATAGTCCACCAGAGGGAGCCAGAAGTCCCCTAAAGGTTCTCGATCTCATATCAGACACTGCTGGAACACTGAGATGCACCAGGAGGTTAGATTTAACCCAGTTCCTCTTGCCTGGATCCCCAGAACACTACCAGAAACATGGTTCCTCTGGACCAACAGTATCTCAGGGATCCTCTCTGGCCACCAAGATAAGCAAGCCTACAGTATCACTGCCAGCCAGCTGCCCATTGCAGGAAACTTACTTGTACTAAAGTAAACAATTATCAGTCTTAGCTCCCAATCACAAGGCAAGTCTCTTTGCACTAAACACTAAAGCCGTTACAGTATATGGGCTATACATTCGCCTCCAGTTCAAAGTTATTGCAGGCTCATGTTTGTTCACATATATGGCATTTGTGTTGTTTAAGAATTTATAAAGGTCAATAGCATATGTCACCATACCAGAATTGGTAGTCCATAGCACAGATACAATATTTTATTTTTCCATCAGTTTTTATATTAAAAATGTACATTTGTAAAATCATACTTGTGACCAACATAACTGAAGCTGTATTTGATTTTTTTTAAAATTTAATTCATGTTGTTTAAGTATACCTAGCACAAACAATGTCCAACCATTCCGTTGCAATTTATTTCAAATTTTAAACCAGATTTTGAACGGGGGCATTTTCTCTGTTTTCTCCTCGAAGTAAGACTGTTGTCCAAGCGTGCCACTGAGCTGGAAGACAAGAGACAGACAAATCAAATTCCCTTTGAATTAATCATGCATAGGTGAACGCGACCTAAATTCAATCACCCTCTCTCCCCCCTCCCTCGCTCTCCTGACTCTCCTCTACTTCCTCCTTCCTGTCCTGCCGTGAGCGCCTCTTAAATCCAGGTTATTTCTGGAGTCCCGATCCTTGTCTAATAGACTCACTGTACCGAAGGGATGTTCCCTGGGACTGAAGACCTAGCCGCCTGACGCACAGACAGGCCACACAGGTCAGATTAAGAAAATGGAAGGAACTTGCTGTTTCACCTTCAGACTGAAACAGGAACAGGAATGATCACGAATTTCCATTCATAGCTGGAGGATCATCCAGGTTCGAGGGTAACAGAGAGGTACTGAATATCACTTATGGGAAATAAAAATAAAAGGCTTGCCCTTCGTTTTGAAATCCATCAGACCACATTTATTTCAGAATGTCACAGTTTTGCATGAGCTACATAGCAGAACATTGCCGGTGACACTTAGCAGAGAGCTCACTGATGTCAGGTAAGGCATAAGAGTAACATTATTGGTAATATTTAGAGGAGAGTTCATTGATGTAGGGTAAATCATTACAGCAGAATATCTGGCCTCAGTATCTATTGTTGTGGAATGAAGACATTTACAGTGATAAACAACTGTGTTAAGACACATGGATTCCTCACCACCAGATACACACGCAGGCACATATCCACACATGCTCATACACATGTACATGCACACACACACACACACACACACACACACACACACACACAAGCTCACACACACATACACGCATACATACCACAGGGGCACGCACATACTCTTTCTTACAAACACACACTTGCACATACAGACATGCACCTAAACACTCACACACATTTACTATTTCTCTCATACATGGACATGCATGGACCAACATGTACACACATATTACTTTCATGCACTTACACTTAGCATACTTAGCATCTCCTTTACACCTCTTTTACATGGTCAGCATCAGGCCTGTACATGACCTTAATATGCTTAAATGAATCTCCGGCATCTGTGCAGCAGTGTGCTGTAGTGGTAAGGAGCAGGGCTTGTAACCCAAAGGTTGCCAGTCTGTTTCCCAGGTGGACTGCTGCTGTTGTACTTAACCCAAATTACAACAGTAAATGTCCAGCTGTATAAATGGATAAAGTGGAAATTGTGAGCAATGAAAGCTGCTCTGAGTCACAGTGTCTGCTAAGTAAATGTAATGTAATCTCTGCAGCCACTGTACCAGCTTCTGTGTTTCCTGTGTACTCCTGTGTCCTCAAATGCTCTTTTTGAAACTGCGGCTCTTGTGCAAGTTTGCTGACTATAATTTAGTTTAAGAGTTCAGGAGGATAGCCAGAGTCATGTGTTTGTCTGAAATTATACAGATTGCCAAACTGGCAGCTTAGAGTTTTTAATTTAGGCATCAGGTGGTGACAAAACATCTGACACTAATTCAGTTCATGGCCTCAAAATTATTATTCAGCTCTGAAGCCATCAGCTACACCTGCCCCGTCCTAGCATTCCCCTGAGCCGTGCTTTCGTGTTTAAATAGGCAGTACTAACTCAGTGGGTCCTAAATGACTATGGAGTAAATTTTTTTAAAAAAATGCACCTGCACACCAAGGCCATTTCATGAGGAAACGATTATTACTGTGAACTGACCACGCACGGTCAGGGAGACTCCTACAGCGGTTTAAGTCCATTTCCTCTCCTTCTGTACATCCGTGTGTCTCTCGCTCTCTTTCTGCCTGCCTCCGTCTTCGTATCTCTTTGATGGACTTTTTCATCTTTGGGCTCCCCATGGCTCCAGTTTCATAACGAGTTTGCCATCTGAAGTGGATTTCTTACATCCAAACCTGGACCAATTAGCTGTGTCGTTGGCATGGTTATCAGCCTCCAGCTGGGGAGAATGCAGTGAGACATTGTGGTGATGGAGCTCAGTTTCCATGACACCCCCACCTCACCTCCACACTCAGGGACATGTGTGGTATTTCAAGATTTTGGCATCCGGTGATATTGAGCAACGTCACCTCCGCATCGCCCTCTCGGGCCTGCAGGCCACATCCTGTCTGTGATGGAAGCACCTGATTGGCACAGTGTTGTACGAGGCAGGATTCTGATTGGCTGTGGCTTCCTTTCATCTTCAGCAGCTGAAAGGAACTCTGCAGAAGGAGTTATCCCCATCTCACCCCATATAATATATAATAATATATATTTTTAATCTAGCATTTTTCATTTCATTTCATTCTTTAAGGCATCACATCATTTGATCATCTTGCAGGCTAGGGAAACTCCCACAGCTTTTACCCACATATCATTGATGTGGCTGGAAGCCCATCCAGCCAAGTCATGTGTAGATGACAGACTTGATCTTCACGCACTAGGAAAAAAACAGTGATTACTGGTATGAAAAAGGCAGTACCTTTATTATGATAACAGCAAGTTATTTGCTACATAAAACAGTGTGCCAAGCATTGGTTTGACCTTCTCAAACATGCAGTGTATAACTTAAAATAAAACTACAAATGGTATCCTATGGTCTAGTGGCCCAGGTACATTCCACTGACACTTTCCTGCATGGTGCACTTTCATGTGACCCATAAAGTTTCCAAAGTCAGATGGGGTCCCAGGGCCACATTTTTGGATATGAAACTGCAACCTTCTGTTCATTAAGGAAAGGGAGAGGATTGTGAAAACCCAAAGGTTTTCAGAAGGAAAAAAAGTATGAATTTTAGAGAATGTGGAAAAAGTTATCCTCCATAAAAATCTCCAAAGGTCCTCATGATCAAAGTCACCTTATGGAAATCCATCTGGGTGAAGCAAAATATAAATACTGTAGATCTAGTTGTTAAAAGTGTTGCATCAAAAGCCTATTACATCAGCAACAGCTGATGTTTTCAGCTGGTTACACAAGCCTTTTTTGAAGCAAATTTAATTTAAATGAAATTCATTTGCCCCAGAAAACAGACATACCAGTCTTAAAAATAGCACTAAGTGCTCACGGAAATGTGCATCTGTGTGTCCTTGTGTATTTACAAATCTGTGTATTTACAAATCTGTGTGTGTGTGTGTGTATGTTTGTGTGTGTGTTTGTGTGTGATGCATGCTATTTTGAGTTTTGAGACCATATTGATTCAATCAATCTGTTCTTCCCAGATTTGACGAAGATGTAAAAAGCTAAGCTGTGTTATGCTGGCAGTGAAGTACACAGCTGTCTGTAACAGCCTTGGGTCAGTGAACATTGATGTACCAGCCAAACAAATTCCTGCAATGAAAAGATTATGCTCTGTACTGCCTGATGGTACAGCCAGCCAAATACTTACTGCTTGCAGATATGATGGCAGGACACCACTGTTTGCATGAAGTTGTTCACACCCATCTTTCTCCTTTATGAAAGCTGAAAGATAGGACCAAGCATTTGCATCACTCAGAAGCCACTTATTTTGCAGTCTGCATGCCTTGTGCAAAATATGGACATTTTAATGTGACAGGATGTACAATGTATTGTAAAATATATGCTAAAATTTGCATATATATGCAACTTTTGCATATATTATACTCTGAATATGTCATATTTTGACACATGTGGTCTATAATAATTTGGCATTTATAGTTTACTGTGATGGGTGGCAAGTGAGAGATTGAAATTTATTGGCTGATTTTGAGGGGCTTTTCACTGTTCTTTTCCAAGGCACTGAATAAAGAAATTGGGCAGTTTTCCCAGCGCCCATAAGGAGTAGGTGTCACGGTTCATATCGTAAGTGTATGTAAAAAAGAACAGCGCTTCCCTTTCTTTCATCTCCATCACGTCTTTTCTTGACTCTGATCCAATCAGCTGTAAGGACTACAAAGGAAGGACGTGCCTAAAACAACACCAGGCATAAAACAGCTTGCACAAACCAGATTTTCCACTCATAAATAAAACATCGAGATGTTTCATCTGACAGGTACGTGATATGAAACATAAACCAGCTGTGTGAAATGTTTGGTGGGGGGGTGGCAGTTAGAGCTGGAGAGCTGAGTAGCACTCCTGTGAGGTCATTCTGACAGTCTCTAGCCTTCCTGTGCTCCCATTGGTCCAGAAACTGCTCCTCACAGACAGCCCACAGCGTTTCTGTTCTCCCATTGGATCGGATCCCACTTCTCTCTGAGATGGTACGGGTGGCACCGCTCACCAAGGCCCCTTTGTACTCTCTCCCAGCGATGTTCCCTCTGAAAACTCTCTAATAAACACAAGCTATGGAGCAAACCTTCTTCTTCAAGCAGTGAACTGATTGTGAACAGAGGCCTCAGTGTTCGGGGCAGGATCTGCGAATTTCTGCACGTGTCTCTTTGAATCTGAAGCCGTCCCAATTCTGCACCACAGTTAGCATATCACCACAGCCCGTCTTGCTGGCTGTCACTGGAAAAGACTGTGCCTCTAAGATGCAGTAGAAATGTCTCGAATGAGGGGAGGAATGGCTCAGTGTCAAACAGCAAAACCCCCTTTGACCCATTGCATTCCAATACAAGCTTGGAAAACCTACTATAGCCATGGTGTGAAAGATGAGAATGGTGAACTGGCTGAGATCTGATACTCCAAGTGACATGGGCATGGTCTATATGTCCTCTTTGGCCGGACTGCCTCTCTGGGCCCAGTACTTTATAACTGCCACTCTGAAGTGCACAGGCAAGTTCAAAGTTGAATCTCTGTTGTCATATCCTAGCCATCATAGCTATCATCATTGCCATTGTGTTCCCAACAAGATGGAAACCCTGGAAAAGAGGGAGTTCCTCAACCAATCAGTGGGCTGCGAGTCCATCCCATTCTAAAGTAACTTATTGCATTTCTACTGCCCCTCTCCCCTGTCCCCTCAAAGTGGAACATGTCCTACTGCCCTGAATTACACCCACCAACACTCCCTGGAATCCCCGCTATGTTATCCCACAGCTAGCCCTTTGGGCTTTGGGTTTCTCCACGCATTCTCTAATACAAATATTGCCTCAGAAGAATGCACTCAAAAACACATTTGGGGGGTAGGCTTCTAAAAATAAAAAGGAAGTGTAAATCTGTCCATAGCCAAACTGTGTAAGTAAGGCTCACTTCCCTGACATAGCAGTTCCACAGTGGCCCTCAGTCCCCTGGGAGACTGAAGTCCTAGTGCTGAGATAGGGTTGCATGGGACAGTTCGGCTACAGGTGCGAAGAGGAAAGGATGGGGGGTAGACTGTGGCAGATTTGGAGTTTGAGAGATGGCTGATTGTGGTGAACAGATGTTTGGGGTGAGCATGTAGTGAGGCTTTTACGTTTTTATTTTCTTACAGATAGGGGGCAGCACTGGGTCCACTGGCCACATTCCACACATTGGCCCCCAAGCCTGCGATACCCCTGACACTTTGACCCTCCCGAAAATCACTGAGCCCATGTTCATGGGCTTACATTTATTTATTTAGCGTGTGAGGCAGAACACCATCAATCCCACAATAGCCCTCGTCTGCATGACTAGCTGTTCCGGCCAGATGGAAAGTTCATTCTGCTCCATATTAATCCGCTTTAGAATGCACAGCAAGAGGAACACAGCTGGAGGTATCATCGAGAAGTACCTTGAGGGCGGGCATGCAAGGTCACTGGGAAGAGAGCAGGACTTGATCTCTGCTCTTTCATTACCACGTCAATGACCCACGTGGTGCATGCGTTTAGAGCAAGCTTGCAGCAGTCCTGCCATAGCGCTGTGCCACCTCTATTCTAGCTCCCACCAATTCTTCTACTCCAGTGCCACACCCCTGTCAGTCTAAATATGTCTCAGCAAAAGAGAGTTAGATGGGGGGGAGGGCAGAATGTGGGACAGTGCTCCTGTTAAACAGCCATGTGGGAGCTTGGCTCTGAACCCACCCGACAGGCAGGTCACAGTGACCCAATTCAAGTATCAACATGGACAAGGTGTCATCATTGGAGGGGGGAAGGGGGGGGGGGGTGCAAGGTGTGAAGAAATCAAAATGATGAGACGTGTTGAGATCTTGCTGCCTCCACAGAGTTGTGTGCAGTGACATTAAATCGGCCTGAGAGAGTGCTAAAGAGGAACCGCAGTGCTAATCCGGTCCTTTTTTCCGTTGCAGGCTTACCTAATATTTAAAACCTCTTATGCAGCTCTTGCATGCTTTCATTTCCTCCCACTAAAGGGAGCTTAAATCCCTGCATCAGGCAGAGGATGAATCATATGCATTTTTTTTTTAAATGTGAGGACGATCTCACAGTAAGAGCCCAGACTGTGGCCCACGGGCCAACATGGACACCCCCATTTAAAGGAAGCCTGTGTCACCGACAGGCCTCAACAGCAACACTTCCTGACAGCAGCGCTCTGAATGCTTTTACCCTGTAATATTTAGTGTGCACTGTTGCACGTGCACATATCAGTGAAATTCCACGGGTAGCTGATGAAGCTAAATCACTCTGTTGTGCACAAGACTGCAGGCAGGTACAAGGGTTTGAATAAGAAAGGCGACGGGAGAGGCATCTTGGAAAGATCGTTGAAGGTAACCTCCAATTTTGGACGTGTTGTTTCTTACGGGCATCAGTGTTGCAGACCTTCATCTGGCACTGAACTCCACTGGCTTCTAGATTGTTCCCATTTGTCCAGCCCATCAGTGGTAATTGTTTTCTGCAAGAGGGGCAGATCACCAGTCAGCCATTGATCATGCACATTGCACACACCAGCATCCACTATACACTACATTTCACAATTAATGTGTCAGAATGAGAGTTGTCCAATCTCATCATGTCTGCTCATTCCTTTGTTTCATTGCTTGCTTTCCAATTCACTTTATGGGATTGTTGCGGGTAATTACAGTATAATCGAGAAAAAATAAGAAACAAGAAAACATCTAACATCCCACTAAAGCAGTTTTAGATGAGGTGCAATGTGATAACCAGAAATCTGTAGGAAAAGACTTCACTGTCTGGATCTGTGCTGTCTTAAACTCACAGTGGAGATACATCAAGCCATAAACTCAAAGTGGAGAAGTAACCAATCCTAAATCTGCAGGGGGGCAAGCAGGCCATCCTAAAACCCACAGTTGCTCCAGGGCCATATCTATTGAGGGTGTGACAGCAATAAAATGATGAACGCTTTTTTTTAACTCTACTCTGTTAAGAAAGAGGGCAGGGGGCCATTGAATCGCTGCTATTTTGAGCCTCAGTCAGCTGGCGAGAGCATCCAAGTCAGCCAGAGTCACGACCAATCATTGCAGCCCACGCCATGGACAGTTAGACCTCATACTGCCTTAGGTCATTAAATGTTAGATAAAATAATCTCAGATATACTTTGTAATACTTATTGAGGCTCTAGCTATTTTTTTTTTCATTCTCTACATTGTGGTACAAAATTTTGAAGTTGCACATTGTATTGTTGTACTTTCTGTATTTTATACTTACTGTGGCCGATTGGCAACTTTCCATCTATGCTATGGATCAGCAGAGTTTGAGTCCCCCAGGGTGTTGCATTAACCCAGATCTGGTCTCGAAGCAGAGTGAATTTCATTCGTGCGTGGGCTGAGAGGCAGCGCAGACAAACATCAGGGTTTGTGTGAGAACCCTCATCCTGCAGCTGCTAAAAGGAGCTTATGTTTAAAAGCCTTTTTTAATTTCCTTTGATATCTGCTGCAGTATCAAGGTTCATATGAAAAACAGGAGCAGCACTCAAACACACTGACGTCAGTGGGAATCTGGGAATTCAGCAGAAATGAGACAGGGATGATAGAGAGAGCTGGATGATGTGAGGGTTCTTTCTCTTTCTCACTCACTTTGTTTCACCCCCTACTCTCTTTCATTGTTGAGAATGTAACAGCCATGGCCTACTTTCCCCTCCTTCTACGACTCTGTCTCGTTTGATCAGTGAGTGACACAGTGGACCCTTGTTGAAGCATTCCACAGGGGTAGCCACCATTGGGAATTGAACTGGCAACATTCTGGTTACAAACCCAGTTCCCTCACCCCCTCATGTAATGACCTCCCAGCTAGAACTAATCTGCCACATACATGCAGCAAAACTAGTCTCCTTTTTCAATCCCTCCTTCCCTCTTTGTCTATCCCTTTTACATTCATTCCTCTCTCTCCCTCACTCTCTCTATCCCTTGTCCCATCCCTCCCTCGCTCCATCACCCTTGCTTCTGGTCCACAGCCAGGCTCGGCATCAGGAGAAAATGCAGAGGAGTGCAACTGTAATCCACAGGGGTGCACGAGAAGTCATAAATACTATGTAGACATCGGGATAAAAGGAGACATCTGGGGGTGCAGTGAGGTCCATCTGGGGGTGTAATGCACCCCTAAGCACCCCCATAGCGCCAGGCCTATCTACAGCTATGCCTTTTATGTTGTCTTGGATTGAATGTCTTTGGTCGGAAACACAGTGGGCTGCCCTGGCTTTGGTGCTGTTGTAGGAGAACTCTGTACTATAAACCATCTGCCTCCAGGGACGGGCTTTAAAATTCCTCAACAAGAGTATTTCATGCACAATAAAATGTATATTTATATATGTCTAAGAAACAGATTTAAAGCATTTAAGCAAAAGTCTTATCTTATTCAGGTGTGTACAAACTTTTTGCTGGTACTGTATATGCACGTTGTGCTGAATTTACATGAGGTTGGCATTTACACAGTGGAGCTGTTGATGGCCAGCATCCCAGATGGCAACCAAACACACACTCCCTTTGTGGTTTCTTCACCCAATCAGAACCAGGAGGCAGGCATCTGGAGGGAGTGTGTGAGATACAAAGCTGTGTGAATGAGGAGAAACATCGTCTGACCCAAAACTCAGAGAGAACACAGAGTTCTCTGTGTTTTCTGGGTGTCGTGTAACTATAATCCAGTGTTCCCGAGTTATAGAGGGGTGTGTCACCTTGACAAGGGCTCGATCTCATCTGTCTTCGGTGGTGACGTATAATATGCATTTTATAAACTTGCGTCCACAAAACTGCATAGAGCGACAAGATCTCAGTCAAGTGATTGTGTGATAACCTACCCAGATCTAATTCTGTGCTATTTTCCTCTGGGCCAATTGGCTAATGATGTTGGTCTGGACAGGATGTGAAAGGCTAATCTTGATTACAAGTTATTTTAGCCAAGATCACTGGAATGCAGGGGAGCAGAGATGCAAGATGCACAGTGAAGTCAATCTACATTCTCCTCTCCTGTTCAGACTAAATACGGAGCAAACAGCTGGCTACGCAATCCAGCTTTAAAAGGGCAGATGAGACTATATTACACTAAAATAATAATCAAAATCTGATGTCTGTTTTGGGTGATGCATCTGAAAAGGTTTATGCCAGCACGAAAGTACTACGCCTTGTAAAACCAGAATGCTACAAGAGATCTTTTTCAGGCTGAAGCAGTCAGCTGACGGATGTCTGAGATATCTGACTGGGCAAGGCATGTATCATTTGTCCCCCCTCCCACTATTAGAATATCACAAAGATGCAGCCCCCATATTTCCATTAGTACTTCAGAAACGTGTCTAAACCCTTCAGAATAGTGTAATAATTTGCACTGAACTACAGTACCGGGCAAAAGTTTGGACACACCTGATTAAGATGATGGGAAACATGCAGTCAAAGACATTTTGATCTAAAGACCTATGCTTAAATGCTTGAAATTTGTTCCTTAGACAAATAGAAATAGTGAGGCTGATGCCTATGTATGAATTTGTTTAAAAAAACTTTAATTTTAAGAATCTAAAATATACATGTTTTGATTTGTTTAACACTTTTTTGATTACTGCATAATTACATTTGTGTTATTTCATAGTTTTAATGTCTTTACTGTTATTCTAAAATGTGGAAAATAGCAAAAATAAAGATAAACCCTTCTATGAGTAGGTGTGTGCAAACCTTTGACGGGCACTATATCTCCAGTGGTTTTTGTAAGACAATTTTATAACTGTCAATTTGACAGGCAGCCTTCACTAGGCTTATTTACCATAAGCCTCCCCTCATTACAAAGCCCTTTGATTCAGTTTTTATGATTCATGGGATCCAAGCTTCAGGGCCACAGCACTCAGAGGGCCAAGAATCCATGGAGGACAGAGGACATGAAGCTTGTGCACAGGGCCTGTGCTCTGCTGGTGTAGGAGGTGGGGGGGGGGGGTGTCAGTGGCCACGCTTAGCTGGCTGGGAGCACCTGAGACAGATGGACAAGGTGTGAGGGAGAGTGGCTGTGATATTACACCTGTGCACCGAGCCAAGAAGGCCAAGTCAGCGAGGCGAGACGCCACATTCGGCAGAGCTTCCATCTTATGGGATAATCTGTCTAAATATGGCACGTGTTGCTATTTACAGAATGTTCGACTGTACAAGCTGTTCACAAACCATGACCTGGCTCTGACTTCTCTCACCGATAACTCCACTCCACAAGGATTCTGCTCAGCTGAGACTCCTCTCAGCTGAGAGGAGATGAGTCTGCAGATTTCAGTGCCAATCCCACACCCACAGCCTTGCTCACTGGTGCCAGGGTCTCACAGTTAGTTAGGCCTTTGTTGTAGGGTCTTGTGCCAAGTGGTCATGCTGTTGCCTTGCAAGGGCCAAACGTATCTTAAATACATGCATTTTACATGAACACACATGACTTCAAAATATACCTCTGTGCAGGCAAGTGTCAGCACATTTCACATGTTATCAATAGGAAATACGTACTATGACACCCAGGGTAGTTTTAAAAGGAATTGTTCTTTCTGTGGACAGATTGTGTGTTAGACTGTCTCTCTCTTTTCCTCTTTCCCTCTCCGCCTTTCTCTCTCTCTCTGTCTCTCCCTCTCCTTCTTTCTCTCTTTTTTCTCCCTCTTTGTCTCTCCTCTTTCTCTCACTCTCAATTTCTTCCTCTGTTCCCTCTGTCCCTATTTACTTCTACTGCGGATGAAGGCCTAATCAAATGCAACTTCTTCCCTGATGGGCTCTGCAATTTCCTAGAGGGGAAACAAGCCCATTCGTGTAATGGCATTGATTGATATTCATTCATGTGGGACGGATTTGAGCACGCTGTCTGTGGTGCAGAAGACCCATCTCTGAACAACGGTTTCCTGACCGATGAGTCTCCCGGCTCTGTCTATGACTGATCTCAGACCAGCAGTTTCCCAGGCACAGTCTGGCTCTTGGGGGCATTAGCATCATTCATCCAATGTGATCCTGTGATGAGTAGACAGAACAGCCGCCAGACAACCTCTAGGGGATTAATCAAGACATCTCTCTGTTCCCGTATCACAACATGGATTACCGCATGTACCGCTGCAGACCTAATCAGGTTTAATCTATTTTGTCCAAACATTCTGGCATTTCTCACGTGTGTAGTGCCGTGTTTCATCTTTGTATATGGACAACAAAGGTTTATTGCGCTGGTTGAGACAAAAATACAAAACATGTTTGCATCTTCATTTTACCCTTTTGTAAGGCCAGGTATTTACCAAGGTTTGTTAGGTTAGGTACTTTGCTCAAAGTAACAATAGCATTGCCCGAAATGGGAATAGTGCCTGCAGCCTTTCAATTACAAGCTCATTTCCTGAAGCACTACACTAACCCACACCTTTGAAAGCGTATCTGAAATACCTTACCATTCCTTGTATGTGTACAAGCATGTTTGGCCAATAGATTCTGATTCTGATTCTGATTCTGATTCTGATTCTGATTCTGATTCTGATTCTGATTCTGATTCTGCTTCTGGTTCTGATTCTTAATAATTAGGGTCCTTGGCTCCAGGTCTTTGTGAACGTCATGCAGTGCCAGAGCTGGAAGAGAGGAGGTGTTTGAGTGGTGCAACTTGCCTCCTCCACTCCTGCCAATAGTATGAGTACTCCTGGACCTTCTGACAATCCCCTTAGATCCAAATAAAAACATATATGTCAGATTGTGAACTGGCTGGTCTCCAGTCTAGTGATGGCTGTGTCTCATTCAGATCAACTTAGTTACAGGTGTTGTATTTATATCTGGCGTATGTCATCAGTATTAAAACAAAATGGATCATCCAACATTTTTTCAAGAGAAGATTGTGCAAGTCAAGAGCCAGGATTGGAAAAATACTTGAAGACCCCTTTCACCACCGCCCCATGAGATGTTGATTCATCTCAGGTTGTATACGGTCACTGGTTTTCTTCAGAAATCTGTCCTCTGTACCTACACACGGCATCACCTCCATCCACACATACCACGCTTCACACACGGTCAAACATACGTGCTGTGCACATCAGATACAGCAACGAAGGTGGGTCAGTTTCCACTCACAAAAAGCCACCATAAACACAAAAAAAGGCTGAGCTGAAGCAAAAATACCCACAGCTAAAGTGCTCTTCATAATTTTTCCTATCTCTTTTACTTTCCTCAGTCTGTGCTGTATTGCTCTATCCATACTCACATCTTTGCTGACTCATCTGACTCATAGCCACCTTGTGTCCTTTCAGCTATATGAACTTAATTCTCTTCAGTCATTTCTCTGTGTGTTTGGTAAGAGTCTTGGAGCCATCTTTTCTAAACGATGCAATCATAAGGAAATGTTATATAATGAGCTTCTGTTTGTGATGTTTACAATGCCAACACTTTTTTGGACATGAGCCTTGGCATTTTAGGACATGAGCCTTGTTTGAGGTTGGCCACTCTCCGCTGACATTATGATCGGAAACACCGGCCTCATCTGTGTGGAAATAGACCCACATGTTACGCCTCTCCCTGTGACCTCATTACACCCACCTCATATTGTCTCTCACTGGTGCCCTGTCACCAACACCCTCACCACCCCCCACAATGGAAAAGGGGCACGTTGTATGTCAAAATATATTATATAAAATAAATATCATTTTATGCTTGTGTATTTGTTATAATATGACATGACATTATATATGGAAACAGACTCTGAATTATCATTTTTTAAAACATTCAGTTTATCAAGGGTATGACCTACTTGGGTCTGGTGTTTACAGTGTGTGACTGGGTGTCTCAGGTATAGTGCATATTTTGGCTTAGGTAGCTCAGAAGCTGAATGACAGCTTAAGATGTCTCACATCTGAAAGCACTTTCATGCATTATCCGGTGAAGAACATTCCAAATTGAATGACCCTCCAGGAAAACAGCTGTGCCACCAATGTTGACCTTTGAAACCTCGGTACAGTGCTTTCAGCACCATCTGTGCCTGTAACCCATGGCAACCTGACTCGAACCATGCTCAGTGCGTGGCGGAGACGGAATTGTCATGTTGCCGTCTGATATATGTAATGCAGTTGTGTAACTCGCATGGTTGGTAGATCACATGCGTGACAGCTGGTGGGGGAATGGGCTTTAAAGGAACACGATGATGTTCGTTACATCAGTTTGCCTGACCTTGTACCACCACCTCCTCACACCCCCCTCTAGTGTAATCACGCTCATTCCAATGACCCAATCTGACTGGTATGACATAATAGAGTATCTCTCCTGAGCATTTCAAAGTGTCGGCCTCAGAAGAGGCAAAGATGGGTTTCAGAATTAGATATTCCTAAATTGAGGTCTCTGTTAGGTTTATATAAGGAGACAGAGTGACTATAACCCCCGCCATGTTCTTTTGTTACCACTTGCAGTGTGCCATTGTTCACAGTGTGCGCTTTCCTGTCTTATTGATTTGCTGGTTTCAGCCTTTCCTGACAGAATTTATATTTGTTCATTGTAGCTCCCATTGAATTGAGCAAGTGCCTTGTCCTGAGACCTTCTTACACTTCTTCAGGACTGTCTTCTGCTACCCCCACGCACACAGATGCATACACACACACAGTGAGGGATCATTTCACATACAGTTGCTGAGTAGGGGTGTGACAAACATAGATGATAGGTTTAGGTTTCATGCTCTCTCCCTGTATAGATCTCCTTTTACATGCGAAGTGGAAAAGGCTACAATGTCCACACTGCGTAAAATTTATGGCCAGAAGAATATCAATGGTTCTGGGGTCATTAGTGCACCCATGATTACATTCATTTCCATTCATTCAACAGAGTCCGAGAAAAGAGTTAATCCACCGGTCCCTAAAGAGATTACAGTCATTCCATTCACAGAAAAGGACAGGGAGGGGAGGGGTGCGAGTGCTCCAGTACATTCCTTTTCCGCCTGCCTAGCAGGGAGTGGGCAGGGAGATGCGGTGCCCATGACATCACTGGTCGTCATTTAGGCAGCCCGTTACCTTGGAGACATGGAATAGCGACGTCAGTACCACGCCGTAGAACGACGCGTGCTATATAAAGTAACCCGTCCCCGACCGCTCAGTGCTGAATAGCTGTGCAGGCGAGTAGGAGGGTGTACTTCTTGCACGGGCTAGTTGGTTAATTTTGAAATCATTTCTTACAAACGATATTTGCCATTCTGTTAGCGCTTTTACTGCTGGATTTATGACTGCTCTGATGGCTGAGACCGGATGCGACTTTACATATTGCAGAATGAGAGGAATTATGTCCATTCTCACTGGTGAGTTATTGGATACATGTGTCCATATTAAATATCGCTTAGCACATAATGGTGTGACGTTTGCCTCTCACATATTGCAACAGGAGTAATGTTGCTCACCTTAACGTCATGAACATCTGTAAGGTTTACGACCAAGACGAGGTCTAAACTGACTTTTCTACCCGTTTAGGGATCACGTTGACATATAATTTTCTTTAAATAATTAAAGTTACGAACAGATCACGGATCATGGATAGATGCATGAATCGTTTTCAGACAGACAAGGTTTGTGAGACTAATGATTTCCGGAGCGGTGAAGTGGGTAACAGAAAAAACTGTCTCGAACTTGATTGCAACAGATCAGTTCGATACTGTTCTTTTACAATGCATTTGGCTTCACAGTCCAATATCAATAATGACTGCCCCTGAGCAGTTTTATCGATATATTGAACGTCTTGGTCTACTTGTGTTTAATGGATACTTTTAAAACTGCCGATGATTTTTACATTGGTCTCAATGTCAATAGCTTTCCCTCCGGGCATTAGCAAGTGATGCAAAACGTCTTTTGTTGCGTAACATGATTTTAGGTTCTGAGAACCCAAAAGCTGGTTTGGAAGGATAAACTAACAGGTGACGTCAAATCAACATTTGTGTCACCTACGACAACCGTATTAACGAGACTGCGAAATGTATTAATTGTAGCAATCAATATTGATTGCGCCGTTACTGCCGTTTGGCTTGGTTGTATGAATAAGAATAGATTATTTTAAAGAAAATTGTCGAATAATCCAACGTATCGGTGAATAAATGCATAAGATATAGGTTAGTGCCAACAGCGTTTGGGGACGAAGAGCTGCAGTCTACGATGGCACTCTCGAGGGGCTTCTGAGTGACGCAAATGCCTGGTCCTATCTTTCAGCTTTCATAAAGGAGAGGAAGATGGGCGTGAACGACTTCATGCAGAAACTGGTGTCCTGCCCTCATATCTGCAAGCAGTAAGTATCTGACAGGGCAAGACACCGTGGTGTGTGCCGATATAGCGGGTGGGACCGGGGTGACTGTCATGGGTTAGTGGGTTGCGATATGGCGGAATCTAGGTGCTTAAATTTTCATCAGCGCCTTTACATTTTAGGACCTGAAACACACAAATGTATCATATTTCTGTAGGAATCTACATGCACTGATGTCTTAAATGTTCTGTAGTTAAGTATTTTGATGCCTATAGAGTTACCTATCTGTGAAGCTGCCTACCTGATTTGACATAAGGCAGGTCAGTAAGCTTCCAGTCCAGTCAGCTCCTAGCTCTGCAGGGTAATAGTTCTTTGGATAGGTGACTATGGGCTGTGAAAAGCCTAATCCAGGCTGTCTCGGTACAGGGCAAGAATAGCGGTAAATCTGTTCTGACCCGTAGACAGGGATAATGCAGTAAGTCCATTAAAACACCACGCCACACTGTGCCTCAAAAACAGTGCCCCGGTCTGCAAGGGGGTCAAAACGAATATTTGGGCTGGGTTCTGGCAAACCTGTGGGAAGCTTGTGGTTTTTTTGTATCCAGCCTCACCAAGAGGATAGCCAGTCTAGTTACCAGCCAGGTTGAGTCCTCTAAGAATGTCTAGCGGATCAGTACATATATCAGCTGGGCTCACTGGGTCAGCCAGTCAAAGGTAATGAGATAACAGATCTCTGAGTTTGGTCCTATTTGTTGCGTATTTGGTCATTCCGTGCTACTGTAACTGCACAGAAGTGTGTCAAACTCTGAGTCTGACCCTGCAGTTTGTCCACCTGCCCAGCCTGGCTTTAAAAGATCCAGGTTTCACGCTGGTGCATGACATGACATGTCAGCCCCTCTGTTGGAAAATACAATGTCAAGTCTCCTTCGTGTTAATTTTGGGAGAAGAACACTCAGCAATTTCTTGGTTCTATTTGCAAGGAATTTCAACAGAGCGATGCTGTTCGGAAATTTTCTGAACATTTATTTTTACATTGAGTTGAATTCTTAAATGCCAGGTGATATTTTGTGATTAAAGGTGCATTCCAATAAGATAAAACTGTTTTATTTGGTCCTTTATCATCATCAGTCTATTTGACTGTCAGCCCTTGTTGTGAGCCATCTAGTGGTAAATACAAGTATTGCATTTTTATGCTTGGGGAAACCTCCATGGAGTGTTATAATATTGTCCACAGGGGGTGCTAGGTGCATTTCATATGGCACTAACACCCTCTCTCTGACTCTTCCCCAGCTCCAATGTCAAAGGCTTCCTGAAGATTGAGGACAATATCTGTGATGAGATTGACGAATTTGAATCTAGCATGGTAAGCGTGGGTTCTCAGAAAGATGAAAAATATTGTTTTATCACATTGCTTTTATTCTTGTAAAACGGCAGAACCTGAACACTTCCTCTTTCGCCCCCTTGCAGTTCTGTCTGAATGGCCCCAGGAGCTCTCTGGCAGAGGAGACACAGTAAGTTAGTTAGTTCTCTGTCCCTCTACTTTAAGCATACCTGGCTCTACCAAGACACTCCTCACCAGGAAACTCACAATTCCCCCTCCTTCTGTTTGCTAGGATCAAACCATGTCACTTTGACTACCTGAAGATTATCGGCAAAGGAAGCTTTGGGAAGGTGAGAGACTGTGAGCTTCACCGTTCTCCACAGGCTGATGTCTTCATTCAGATTAGTGTGTCTGGATACTGACCTCTTCTCCTCTGCTGGTCTCAGGTCCTGCTGGCACGACACAAGGAGACTTCCAAGTATTATGCTATTAAGGTCCTGCAGAAGAAGGCTGTCCTGAAAAAGAAAGAGGTGAGACCTGGGTGCTTCTCGGCTCCCTCAGATGCCCCCTCCCCTTAAAAGTTCTCTACTGTCTGTGAATCTTGAATTCCGTAATTATTCATATTTTTATTGCTCTGTCTATTTAATAAAGGCATGGTGAATTGCACTGCCTAAAATGGATGCCATATACCACAACCGGGCACTGTGTTAATTTACACATGATATAGTCTGAAAAAGCTAAATGACACAATAGCTTTCGTATTGTGAATGTTGTTGCCGTAAAATTTGAAAGCTGAATATGCAAATTTCAAGTCATGGCAGTCTTGAAGTGGTGCCTGGTGTTACTTGCGTCATTGTTGCCACCTTCTGATGATGTACTCATTGGCTCATCCTGGTGATGTCAGCATTTGTTAACGTTGTTAAACGGCGTCTCTCCAGCAAAGGCACATCATGGCGGAGCGCAGTGTCCTTCTGAAGAACCTGAAGCATCCATTTCTGGTGGGGATGCACTTCTCCTTCCAGACCACCGACAAGCTCTACTTCGTGCTGGACTACATCAACGGTGGAGAGGTAAGCCGTTTACGAGCGCACGTGTGTGTGTGTGTGTGGCTGTGCGTGTTGGGTGTGGGAACCCTGTGCTGATTATTCCTCTGTCTCTGCAGCTGTTCTACCACCTGCAGCGGGAGAGGGTTTTCCTGGAGCCGCGCGCCCGCTTCTACGCCGCCGAGATCGCCAGCGCCCTGGGCTACCTCCACTCTCTGCACATCGTTTACAGGTGTGCCCTCCGGGGGTGTGGGAGGGGAGGGGGGGAGGCAGGGAAACATATTGGGCTCACAGTCCAGCAAATCACGTTCATCCATCACCTTAGCCGAAAGCGCTAGTCTGCAACCAAGTGTTTTTCGGTGCCGTGACGTTATTGGATGTGGGGCTGAAGGCTAGCGAATTTGAGGAGCAGTGCTCTGATAACACCGGGCCTTTTGCGTTTTATGTCGTTGCATGTGTCTGAGTGCCACTGAGTGACTTCCTCCTCTCCTTCCTCCCTCTTCCTTTCTCCCTCTCCCGACTGACAGAGACCTGAAGCCAGAGAACATTCTCCTGGACTCTCAGGGTCACATCGTCCTGACCGACTTCGGCCTCTGTAAGGAAGGGGTGGAGCCCAACGGGACCACCACGACCTTCTGCGGGACCCCAGAGGTATGCCCCCTCCCCCCGTCTCCCGCACCCCTGACTGATCTGGCATTCGAAACGCCTCTCCTGTTTATTTGGCATTGTTGATGGCTCTGACTGGACCTGTGTTCCCCACAGTACCTGGCCCCAGAGGTGCTGCAGAAGCAGGCCTACGACCACACTGTGGACTGGTGGTGCTTAGGCTGTGTGCTCTACGAGATGCTCTACGGCCTGGTGAGTCTGCTGATGCCTGTAACATGCATACAGATTATTTAAACAAATACACAAAATTACTCTGGTGTTTTATCGTGTAATTTAAATTACTCATCTGCACATAGTTGTGTAGACAGGATAATAAAGTTTGTAAGTCACATCTGAAAATATTCCTGCTCAGTATTCTTTGTGCAGTTTAAGACCTTAAAGAAAAGATGATTATGTATGTATTGTATGTATTTGTATATGTTTTCTTTGATTTTGCACTTGTGCCATACCTCTTACATATTGTATCATCAGTTACTCACTGACTCTCACAGTTGACTGGTCACAGATTGTGTTAGAAGAGACAGCCCCCCCCCCTCATAAGTCTGACTGGCATGTCTCCTTTTGCCCCCGTAGCCTCCGTTTTACAGCCGGAACACGGCAGAGATGTACAACAACATCCTGCACAAGCAGCCCGTGCTGCAGCCCAACGTCTCCAACGCCGGGAGAGAGCTGCTGGAGGGACTTCTGCACAAGAACCGCACTCAGAGGCTTGGGGCCCGAGAGGACTTTGTGAGTACAGAATAAGGACACATAATCACACAGACGTGCACGCTGGCATACCTACACACATGCAAGCATGCATACAGGCTCCACGTATCTATCACACAAATACACGTGTCCACCTTTGCCTGCATAAACAGTATTTATCACAAATACAGACTCACATCCATCTCCGTATACGTATATATATATATATATATATCTCCTTGTCAGCAGGTTGGCTCATGTCATGTTGTTGTATTTCCTCCAGATGGAGCTAAAGTGTCACTCCTTCTTCTCCCCCATTAACTGGGATGACCTCGTGGCCAAGAAGATCACCCCCATGTTCGTCCCATCCGTGGTGAGTTTGGGGGCAGCTCAGGGATCCGTGAGTGTGTGAGTGAATGTATACTTGTGTGTATGTGTGTGAGTGAGTGCGCATGTTCGAATGAGTTTCTGTGCGGGTGTATGTATTAACTCAGCTCCTCTCTGACCCCACAGAATGGCCCCACTGACCTGCAGCACTTTGACCCTGAGTTCACCCACCTCCCCGTGACTTCCTCCGTGTGTAACGCGGACGCCTACGCAGCGACCAACAGTGTGCGTGAGGCAGCTGGCGCCTTCCCTGGCTTCTCCTACGGGCCACATACTGACCACAGCTTCCACTAGGGGTTGCCACCTCCATACTGACTCCTTCCCTGCCCCCTACAGCCATTCCATCCAGGGAGAGTCATGCAGGCACAGTGAGGGCAGCCAAGGGAAGGGGTCCAGCCCGGGAGCACCCGGCCCTGCACAGGTTATCAGGACTGATGACACACTAAAATTAAGAGAAAACTGGACATCTCCATGTTGGCCTTCCATGTGGGAGTGAAAAGGGAGTTCTTCCTTTATTTCAAACCCACTCACACTTCTCTGCCTAAGAGATGCAGAGCGTGCCAAGCTTTGGAGATCGGGACATTTCATGACATGCAGGGACATTACGCAAAGGACTATTCAGCTCAGTGAAACACCAGCCTTCAACAAGTTAATCTCTCTCTAGCCTCCTCGTGCAAGGCCAGCGTTTACAAACCACCATCCAGGGAACAATTTCACTCATCAAGTTACCTTCACTTAACAACACAACCGCAGTCTTGCTCAGGAAAGGGTCGCTACACACTCTGACATGCGGATGCTAAATTCTTCAGTTTTCTGTAAAAAAATCAATGAACATCATATTTCACATTTTCATAATTTGCTTGACTCTGCATTTAGCTATGCTTGTCCTTCGGGGTTATTTATTTCGCTTACATGATCTTATTGTTTTTCATCACATACTGGTTGAAATCATTCCTTTGAATAATGATATAGGACACTGTCTTACATGGATATGGGACTCCGGCTTGTGTATAAATGTATTGTATGTGTTATGATTATATGTATTAATAAACTATCATTAGTAAATTTGTGTAACCAGCAAATAGGATCATTCATGTAAGAATTTTAACCAGCATTAATAGTACTGTAAAAAAAAGTATTGTCAGTGGAAGGGGTTGCTGCAGGATTTTTCTGACCAGCAGTCTCTTTAACTAATGCCAGACTGTATTTAAAGCATTTGCATTTTATATATTATATTGCATTGTTTATTATATATTGTAACATAATTCTGGGAATGACCCATCTGATGTGAAACAGTCAGACCGTGTCCTGAGAGAAAAATGCCCAATCCTGGTGCCTTTTTCTTAATTCGGTCAGTGATCCTGAACAAAGGCCCAAGGAGTGGTGACATGGTGACATAGCTGCTGCTGTTTGGTGGGATTCCACAGACTGAAAGACCATCCACAGTCTGTGCGCGAGGTGACAGCATTTCCAGCCTGTACAGAGATGAACAAACAGAAATCAAGCTTGCAGTTCAAAACACTCCCACTCATGCAGCTTGATTGGGAGGAAAAGATTGCTTTCAGGTGTAAGTCAGCTGTCTCTGAACGGACAGAAACTCTGTTTAGCACAGAGTTGACCTGAGGGGGGCACTGTAGTCCTTCCTTTATATGTATTTGCGTTGCATTCGGGTGGAGAGTATTTCAAGGTATGTGGTGGTGTGAGCTTTTTAAAATCTCCAGGAGACCTGAACCTCCATCCTAAGGACCACTCAATACCTATAGATACACTCTGGGGTGTTGCAATATCTTTCATATTTGGAAGTTATACTTTCATGTTTTCTTTTTCCCTTGTACAGCATGTACACATTAAGCGCACACATGTATATTGTAATTTAAAATGTCATGGGAATAGTTGTTAATTTCAATAAAATTATGAAAGACTTGAGTTGAGGTCTAACTAAATTCCTTCAAAGTCTTCATAAGTGAGTGCTTTTCAGTGCAGCATTTGTGTCTCTGTGTGAAGATATTTGAATGTGTGATTATGCTATTCCCTGTGTCTTATTCCCATAGAACTTGGTATCACAAAATCACCTTCAAGTAGCTAAAGCCTGTCAGGTCAATGGCTCCAATATACACTGCACTGTAAATTTTCATTTTTTTGTCAAAATAATAACAAGTCATTTGCCTAAATACAAAAAGACCTAAAATTATGTGGAAAATGTTAGCTGAAATTTAGTCAATGTTCTGCGTGTTTGTGTGTGAGTGAGTAGGGCAGGAGAGTAATACACTGATATGAATATTACTTACCCATACCACTATACAGCCACATATGTTTGTAGACCTGAGTAGAGATACAGGGTTCAGGATAAAATCTAAAAAGGCAATATGACCAGTGCCATTTTAATATAGCTGACATGTGAATGCAGGAGCAAATTTGACCTCTTTGGAAAATACTGGAGGAAAAAAACCCACCATAGTTGCAGCCAGGAAGAGATAGGGGTGCGCTGTACAGCACTTGATCGGTGTCTGGCAAAGAGGTATAAGAAACATTTTTATGGAACCTGTAGTGTTTCTGAGCCTACTATGTGAGAGAGTTATAAAAGCCTCATCGGCTGTTGGAATATTCACCCAACAGCACAACTTCAGTATAACTTCACAAAGCAAGGGTGAAATGTGCTCATTTCAAAAATTAAATGTTTTCTTACCAAGTATGAAAAGGTGAAGAAATATCACAATTACCTATCAGATCAGAGGAACCCCTTATTATTCAATAAATCTGACATTATTACTCGTTTTTCCTACAAACTGTTAAAATGATTTTTAAATGTATTTTCTGTTGTATCACATATTACCGTGTTATTTGAATTTTGATGCGGCACACCTAAAATGTACAGTATGAAATATATTTTGATACCAATTTTCGATATTTACATGTATTTCTATGCATTTCGTTATCAAAACATAAATACGGGAGCGCATCTGTATGGCGCAAAAACGTGTTGTCTATCGAATATACTATGTAGCTGCCTGGCAAAAGATATTGTGCTTCTCAGTGAAAGTTGCTGATTCAGTTGTTCGACAAATCTGTTTCACAGTAGTCGGCTGATGTTTTAAGATTGTATGTGAATAGCAACAAATTACAAACATAATCGAGATTTCCTAAATAAACTCATACTATTTTTTCCCAGACTTCAAAACTTGTGTAGACAGCCCTCCTCACTGCTGGGCTTTGTGCAAAATAATGATCTTTAGATGGACTTCAATGAACCAGGTAAGAGTGGACGCCTGCGCACTGCACACAGGCGGAACTTCCTGCAAAATAGTGCTCCCTAACAACAGACGAGTGCAGTGGAATCAATACGAGGAAATTGAGCACGTTGACTCGAATAAAGAGCGTTACCCTAATGGTAAGGATTCATTTTATTTGTTTTATTAATTTGCGTCACCGAAGTTACGCCGAAATTGTACGTTTCCCCATACCTGTATCTAAAGGTCAGGCTGTGCAGGATTTGAACTGAAAAGTGCACGCTGGATTGCCAGATAGCTAGTAGCTTGCTAATGTTAGCCTGCTAGCCAACAAAAATTGAAGTGGAAGTTTCTCTCTTTGTGTTACCCTTTTTAAATCGCAAAATACACAGTTTCTCCTAAGTCGAAACTGCATTGCTATTTAAAAATTAAACCCAGTGTACTCTGTTAACTTAGGTTGCAATCTAGTGTGGTGACGCCAGGTGTAACGTTAGCTAGCTAACGTTACTGTTGGATACAAGACGCTAGTTTGTGGAGCCAAAAAACCTACCAAATGACCCAGCTAGCTAGCTAGCCACTTAGCAAGCCAGTGTTTGCAATAACTCACAAGCTAAGTAACGTCAGCGTGATAATCAGCCAACTTGATCCACCTTTAGTGCACAAATTAAAGTGCACAAATTAACCAAATTGCTTAATAACATTGTGGCTTGCTAGTCAGCTAGTTATTTGCTGACAAGAGAGTACAGTAATTAGCCAGAGCGGATAGCCGTGTCTTGTTCTGGTCGCCACCGAGTTCTGCAGACTTCACCTTCAGTAACCATCCGTCCTTGAGTAGGCGGTTGCATGTTCCCTTCTTTACTGTCTAGCGAGCTAACATGCAAGCGGTGTGCTCAGCCCCACTTGTGATTGCTAAAATCACAACATATCGACTCTGCCCATCCGCAGGTCAAGAGGCTGGATTTCCTTTCCCTTGTCCACTTTTAAGAGATGCGTGACTTCCCAATTCCCCCGGCTTTTGTTTTATAAGAACGGCCCTCATTCCACATTCAAAATCCCGGAGTAACGTTGGCTATCTGGGTCCGCGCGTCAGTTCGCCGCAATTTGTTTGTGCCATTCAGTGCCGAATACAACCTCATGTATACAGCAGAAATATTTTAATTTATTTGCATTATTTGCCAACAGGCTTGCTCAGATGGACTTTATTGTGGTTAGTAGTGCTGCGGTTTTACTAGTCGTTTTCCAGGTATAGTCTGTGTGCAAAATTACCTGTAAACTGTTTTGACTACAGACACCGAAGATCTTGATGGGCGACACAGTAATATGTAAAGGTGCTGTCACATTAATTTATAGTTTAATTCATTATTATACGACATATTTTGAATGATTATATACAATATCTCTAGTCTAATGAAAAATCGCAACCCTCGCGTGTCCTGTCATGACAGTATGCGCATTGCATGATTTTAGTCAGTAATGAAAACATTTAATGCCGACAGAACTGAATAATAGGCAAGTGAATTTCATGACAGCCAACAAAAGTCTGCCGCAATATGTATCGTTAGGACAGCGGTGTCGCGCCCAGGATTTGACATGGGGAAAAGACCCGTTTGGGGTGTGTGTCCTATATCGTGTATAAATCCTGTATATACGAATTGAATCTATGTGGGGAATTGCAGTTGACATTTACAGTTCAGATATCGCCGACTTCTTTAACTTATTAAGCCGTTTCTTTAATTTATTAATTCCTCCATTAATTAACAGAACCCACCTTTTCAATTGACTTGCTAAAGTATTAAGTGTCGCACGTTTGCGAATAACAAGCCAGTAACGTCTTTGCTGATTCAAAGCAAATTGCTGCGCAGAACCTTTCATGTTTGAATGCTGATGCAATAACATGCAATAATTTATATTCTGTGTTATAACCTGTGAGATTAACTAACAAGTAGGCCAACACATCTCAGAGACTACCCGTCTGTAAGTGCAGACATGAAACAGAGCACCAAGGAGATGTTTACTGACTGCTGATTTTCCTTGCAGCAGTACAAGACCAGTATAATGGCCAGGTAAAGGAGGTACACTCACTCTGCAAAAGAACATGCTGTTCCAGAACGTTGCTCAGATCTGATTCTGACTATATCTGGATAGGCTAACGGTGGGCACAGGTGATTAAATTTATGCATCCACATACTGCAAAGTGGCTAATTAGCACAGTACCTGCTTGAAATCGATGGCCATAAACAGGGATAATGATTTTACAAATGGTACAATAATTGTAAACAAAGACAAATCGAACGGACAAGCAGGGAGGAGAAAAGAAAACCTTTGAGACAGTAGCATTGTTCTACCGTAGGGAAAATTCCACAGGAGCTACAGTTTCAGGACAGTGGGGTTGGTAAGGATTTCCAAGAAGTGGAAAGGGTAGGCATGCTCTTTGTGGTAGCCAGCTGCCGTTTCTTTCCTGTTGAACTAGATGCTTTTAACACCCAAACAATGTTTAATTGTATCTTTAATATAGCTTACTAAAATAAGCAGCTACACAATTTGGAACCATAGTCATAATAGCATGTGTGTGTTCAACAACAACAAAAAAAAAACATAAAATGAGTTAGCTGCACACTTCTCTGTGAAAACTGATCAAACCTGGTAGTACAAATAGAACTGGAGTCAGTACATTTATTTTTACTGCCAATATAAGCGGACAGAAGTAAGCTTAGCAGGTCCACTTTGGAGAAATACTACCATGCAGTTCTTTAGGGTGCAGTACCTAAAATACAGCCTTTAATGTTATTTATCATCATGGACATTAAGTAAGCACACAAAAGATAAGGAAGGGAATATGGAAGGGAAAAGATCTGCTTTGAGATTTTTGAATATTTACCTGAACTGGCTGTAGGAGCAGTCTCAAGCCAAGGGTCTGTTGCCTGCTCTTGCCGTAGGAACTGTATGGCTAACATGCAGAGACCAGCACAAAGACTCAGTGTGGGTGACACCAAGTAGAGCAAGGATTGAGTATGAATTTTAAGATTGAAACAGACCCAGTCCCCGTCAACCCCGTCAGGTCTGGGTTGGTTCAGGCTGTCTCATCAGTGTGCTCTTATGCAGCAGATCGGCTGTCAGGATGCTGACACTGGCAGAACAAAGGGCGCACTAAATGTAAAAATCGTGATATATAAGACTCACTCCACGTCAGACAATCTAATAAAAAGAGGATTCAACAACAACCATCTCAGAACTTGCTGCCATTCTGTCAGTTGGTATAAATTTAGTATAAAGTGATCAAAGAGGTGTCCCCCAATAGGTTCTTTGTTTGTTTGTTTTTTTTTAGGTGAAAATGTTCAACTAATTTTGACAGCCTGCCATCTTTGTTTCTGATGTTTGCTGTGAAAATCAATAATTTCAAAACTATGACTCAGATATGGTCTTTCCTTGGTTTTTGCAATATTTAAGGGCCCTAATAATCTGCACTAACAGCAAAATGCCCAGTTTCATCCCATAATTGTAATTTTTAGTTGAACATCATGTAATGTAATTTATCTGCATCTGACATGTGGTATGGAGTTGTATTCCTCAAATTAAATTCCAAAGACAATGGCATATTGTTTGGGTTGTGAAGGTTGTTTTTTTCCTGTCAAGAGAATAATTTATTGTATTTATCTTGTATTTAAACAATTAGACCACAAAATATTAATGTAATTTTCTTGACTCTTGACTTGAAAAAATAACCTTTGTTAACCAAGTTTCCTTTCTTTCTTTCAGATATCAAACCCCTAACTGTACCTGTAGTCATAACGTACCACATGTTTGAGAGCGATATCATTTCTATAAACATGTTCATAACAGGCTGAATTCTACTTAGCTTAAGTCTACCTGAAGTTAGCAGAAAGACCGAAATTAACAAAAGTTGCATTGATTACATGAAACTGCCATGGAAAGCGGGACATATCTTTTTACGATACCTCTATTAACTTTCCTGACATTATCAAGTAGTGCTGCTGTGTCCACCAGCTCGCCAATAAACAAACTGTCCAGGAAGCGGGCTTTTGAGACACCTTTGTTTAGTAGAGTTTAGTTGCTGGCTTACTACAATAGCTGCTTGCTTCTTGAAAGAGATAGTAAATGTTTCCATTGTTTCCATTTTCCCATCTTTAGTAAGTTTTAGTGCGATGATAAAAACTGTGTAAAAATGTTGATGAATATTGTCACAGCTTCAAAGCAAACTGAGCAGTTGGAATAATGGATTGGAAATACCTGTTTTATAAAGCAAGTAAAAAAATCAACTTAAATGATATTGTTGGGAAAAATGTAAGTTATATTCTAGCCAGTTTATTCTAAGTCACATGGTAATTTGATTTCAACGTATGTTTTCAGGGCCACAAAACATTGTCATTTTCTGATTTCTCAAAATTGGAAACTGACGTTTTGTCTGATGCCTTGGAGATGCTAACTGAAGCCATATGGTATGCTAACGGTTTACATTCATGTTTAGGGTAATGTGCAGAATAGGGATCTAAAAATGGTTTGAAAACTGTTCATTTTACCTGTGTCAGATGTTAATGAAGAAAAGCTGATTCAGCTTTATAATTCACTTTAAACCTACTGCACACTATTTTACTGTGGCAAAATAGCAGTTTTACTTTTAACAGCGGTGTGACTTAATCAGCAGTTTTATCTGCAGTGAGACCATACAGGCTACCAGGCAAGGTGACATCTGTTTGCCGCATCTCAGGGTAAAACTGCATGCAGTGGTATCGGGACTGTCAAGAGAACTGTAGCAAGTCTTCAGCAGTCTTCCTGTGAACAACTCATGACACCAAGGGGTACTCTGAGTGAATGTACCAGGCATAGCCTTCATGTATTCCACAGTGAAATATTGAGAAGATGAATGTGATAGGCTTAAGGGCAGACTCAGTGAGGCTGAAACCATTGCAGGGAGGTAAAAGTTCTGTGCATGTGTCCTGGTGTTAAAAAAAACAAACTGCAAGTGAGGGCCTATTCAAACAGCTCACCATTTAAGCTTGCTCAGAAAAAACAACTTTTAAAGGCATCAGCGATTTTGTTGCTGTAGAACACAATGGAAAATGCTGGCTTGGCTATGTCCTGGAGGTTTTCAGAACACATCGGAGGTAAAGGTGAGCCTTCCCCTTTTTAGTTAGCCTGGCTCATTGATTCTGCTATCAAACTGTTGATAATATTTTCCGATATGCGAGAACCAAGTTCATAGACCTTTTAATATCAACATACCAGAATTTGTCTGAGGGGCACATGTGTAGGGCTGGACACATGTTGTCCATTAGCGCTGTGACATAAGTTCTCAGAGATCAAATGGGATACATTGCACAGTGTCATTCTATTTATTGTATAACTGTGATATTTCTGTCCCCGTCATAGTCTGTGTTTTGTCCATAGAAATACAGTAAGCACCACTTGAAAATTTGCCGTGCAGAATTTCCGGTTTCAGAGGGGGCAAATAAAGATAATTCTCAACACAACACACAAGCACCATTGAGAAAAGTGTTTTCTCTGCCTACATTTTAAAACTAGTTATTGTAACTGGCTCTTCGTTCTTTCTGTTTTTGTTTTAACTGTGCCAGCTACTGTATATTGTAGTTCATAAATCACCCCTTCTTGGGAGCTGCTCGTGAAGAATGTTGTTTTGTGCTTTACATGCAGTTACAATTAGCTATAAAAGTACTCAAGAGTTCATGGTGGCAGCAAAGCATGGTGGCAGCTTGCCACTGACAGTGTTAATAACTCTCTGGATGTTTCTAGAATGCGTATATTAGTAAGTAACATTAACTGGTTACTGATAACTGATTTATAAATCCACTGAATTAATAGTCTGAGTAGTAACTTGTGTATGTGTGCCTGAGATAGAAATCAGAAAATCATAATTAACAGAGAACTGTCTGTTTTCCCATGAGACATTTAGCTTCATCTTTAGGAGCAGTGTATAGTCATGTAATATATAATCTATAACAGACTAGGTTCTTCTTTATTTTTTGGAGGGGGTGGGGGTTTGTTTAAGTTTTTTTTTTTTTCCCCCCTCAATGTGTGCTTATATAAAAGCACGTGTTTGTGATTAACAGAAACCTCATTTTATAACAGGTATCCGGTATAATTATATTGTTATGAATTGCCATCTGACCTCTTTGCCTTTTTTCCCCTCCTTCATATCGCAGTTATATAAATGATCTGTGATTGAGGTGGAAAAAACAGGACAGTGGCGGGGAGAAATCAGGTTAGATCTTATCCTCCACGCTACCTATTGATCTGACAGCTTGCACCTGAACATTTAATGCCCCTAATATAATCCGTGGAGAGGGCTGGTGGATAGTGTTCACTGAATGTAGGTTAGGTCACATGCAGGGAAGCGTCCCCCCACCGCGGTTCCCCCGTAAACATGGCGCGGCGGGCGGATCGGGTGTCGCGCCCGCCACACGTGCCTCACCTGCCACTCGCGTGCGGGAGATTAGGGCGGCGTGCCCTACTTCCTGCCCCGAGGTGAGGCATGGCGCCCCGTCCGGCCCGATGGGCAGAGAGGGGGAGAGAGGGTATTTAAAGCGACGCCCCTGTGTTTTGTGATTGCGTTGAAGCAGGGTCCAGGCAGCCCTCGGAGACAGAGAGAGTGAAGCCAGCAGCCTGTCAGAGCAGGGGGGGGCACGGAGACCGCAAGTCTTCCCTCTTAAAGATGGACGAGTCACAGAACCTGCCCGAACTGCCGGTGAGTTCAGACGACAGCTCCTGCATCCTCCGCAAGCAAGCACTACAACATGCAGGCATAGACACACACAGGCATTGAGTCTCACACAGGTGCTGACTGTCATACACGCACTGACACAAAGAGTGACTCCTCTCAAGGATATTGAAACAGTGGCTTGCTTCCTCAGTGACAAGTGCTTTCAAGGCCACATATGCTGCGGCGCAAGGGGCATGTCTGCAACCCACGCTCTACAACGCTAACGCTGTAATTCGTGGTAACTCTCTTGTTTTCCTTTAATGTGCTTCTACAGACCAAGAAACCTCGGCAGGAGCTGGAAGCTGGCCAGGAGA
Organism: Megalops cyprinoides; assembly: GCF_013368585.1. Classification (NCBI taxonomy): domain Eukaryota; kingdom Metazoa; phylum Chordata; class Actinopteri; order Elopiformes; family Megalopidae; genus Megalops; species Megalops cyprinoides. Next base: position 9,325,474 of record NC_050603.1, read on the forward strand.
AGGGGTCAAGGTTTGTCATTATTACCTGATTGTTAATTTTAACACTAATTCCAGCATCTGCACACATATACAGATAATGACCATTGGGTGATATAGCAGCTTTTACTGCTTGTAATAATGTTGGATTTATCAACTCGATAGTGTTTTGAAAATATATAAAATCTGTTTTCTGCAAAGTTGATTTTCTTAGTTGATGGATTGATAAATCAGAATGTTAAAAAATAGTTAGTGTGAATGTCACATGTACTACACAATACTTTTGATATAAATCCAAGGGATGAGATGGGAGATAGTCAGTATATCTGTAGATATCACATCTATACTGCACCAAGAGTCAAGTCCTTTCCAGGGTGGCCTACAGTGACCACAGTAACCGCAAAGTCTGCCTCCTTACATTTACTTCTGTACCATTCAGCCTCATTTCAACATACAGAATTCAGAGACGATTTCATGCAATCACATAGTACATGGCTGAACTTGGAGGACCGTTTGTTCTTTTCTTGCAGTATTACATAGATATGATTCTGCCGTTTCCCTTAAAACATACAGTACCAGTTTAATGTTTGGACGCACTTTATTAAGATAATGGGAAGCATGCATTCAAAGACCTTTTGATCTGAAGACTTACTCTTAAATGCTTGAAATGTGTTTTTCCTCAGCATCAAATGCACTATTTATATTTGCCTATGCATGAATTTCTTTCCAAAATTTTTTTTTAAATCTTAAAATATTTTTTGGCTACTTTGAAGAATCTAAAATGTAAGGTAGTTTTGATTTGTTTAACACTTTTTTGGTCACTGCATAATTCCATTTGTGTTATTTCATAGTCTTGATGTCTTTACTATTATTCTAAAATGTGGAAAATCGTAAAAAATAAAGATAAACCCTTGTATGAGTAGGTGTGTCCAAACTTTTGACTGGTACTGTATCTCACCAGTGGTTTTTGGATTACCTGAAAGTCTGAATAAACAAACTCTGGTGTCATACTGGTTTCATACTGATATCATTAGCGGCAGGGATATTTTTTGCAAATGTGTTTGTATTGACATAGAATATGACAGAGAATACTGACAGAGGATATGTTTCACGTGGATGAATAGCTGTTCATGTGTGTTGTTTTTTTGTCAATGATCTTACGCATGTGACAGGAGGGTGGGGGTAACTGATGGCAACAACCAATCAGAAGGGGGCAATCAGACTGTCCTGGGGTCAGACATAAACTCTTACCCACCGCCTGCTGGCACCCAGCTGGAAGGAGGTGAGCTGCATCTCTTGCTTGTTGATAATCAGCACCCAACACAGCAACGAGACGCAGGGGAACGCCTGCGGCTTCTGTGTGGCAGATGGTACATATTGACTGTGTGATTTGATGTCATTTTACAAACGGCTGTATTTTTCTCTCCACTGTTGTATGACCCAGCATTGTCCAAACCTCTCCTGGAGGGCCGCTTACCCTGCATGTTTTGGATCTCTCCCTGCTCCAACACAGCGGATTTAAATGATCGGTTTGTTATTAGGCAGCTTCAGGAGTTCATAACGAGTTGATCATTTGAATCAGCTATGTTGGAGCAGGGAGAGATCTAATACATGCAGGACAAGCGGCCCTCCAGGAGAGGTTTGGACAACGCTGGTATAACCAATTAGGGGGAATTGTGGTTTGTATTTTGAATGTATTTTTTAACCCCTAGAGAGAAAAAGTCCCATTAGTGCCAGAATTGTGACTGCAGTGTGGGCCAAAGTTATGGGGAAATAATGTTGCCTCCATGTTACCCGATGGCTCATGTCGTAGGTAGAGAATGCAGCCATAGCTCTAACTGGACATTTCTTCCCCTTGTGCTTCTAGGGAGGTCAGAGTCAGTGTCTGAAGGTCAGCTCTGCACCGAGCCCAACGACTCCTTTACGCACACCGGTATGGCAAACACAACCCCATACACACTAACAGACACAGAGGCGTGCAGGGCATGACCCACTGAGTACATGCACCTTCCAACACACACGCACACATGTATGTTCACCTTTCCCTTTTAACGTCAGCGTTTCCTGGATCTTTTCTCGTTTTCTAGCTGTTACCTGTAAAGGCCTTACCACCACGTCCAGTGAATATCCGTCTCAGCTCTACCAAGGAACAAAGTGAGTCACGCACGCGCACACACACACACACACACACACACACATACACACACACACACACATTTTGCAGAGAGCACACTGCCACATCTACCAATTTTACCTGGCTTGCTGTTTCATGTAGGTTTGCAGTGCTCTCTGCTCATCAGAATTATATGCATCCAGAATGCTTTATTTTTGTTTAAGCAGTTTATTTTTAGAAGAATTATTCCAAATGAATGAATAAAACTGATTCTTATACGTCAGATTTTGTTCTTGCCTTTGGGATTCATCTTCATACACACAATCATTCGTTAGATTTCCAGTCGTTAGATTCTCCTACAGGTTATCTGTAATAAGTAAATGCCCTGACGATCCCATATAAGGACATGCTGACTTCTGAGTTGCAGGTACAACCAAAATGCTTTTCAAATTCAGAGATGTTAACAATTCTGAATACATACATATTTTGTAGTGTGGGCAGAGGAGTGTCTGGGTCATCAGCAAGTCACAAGTTAACATAAGCCCAATTTTGAAAGGACTCCAGTGTCTAAATAAATCATTTTTAGAACAAAAAGCTTGTCCTTGTGTCGTCTTGTCTAACAAATTTGTATCCACCACATATAAAGTATGTGGGAGTAGACATTGTAGATAAAAACCAGGAGTGAAAAGATATGAGGTGTATACAAAATTCGCTCTGTTCACATATATCCCCCATCCTTTAAGAACGCCAGTAATGTGGGACTTTTATGTATTTGGTTGTGTCACACAACACATTTGCAGCTTCCCTTGACTTCTGGGGGTTGACCAGCAGTGCCATCGGCCAGGGTTTTAGCACATTGTGTATAAAAGAGATTAGCACTGATGAATTTCACTTGACTGAAATGTTAAAGAACACATTTTTATAGATCTCTGTGTTTACCTTGTTTATGTTGGTGGGCTTTTTTTTAATTCCGGATACTAACAGCGTGCGGGTCAGCGTCTCAAAACCAACACGCCCGGGGTAAGCTGTGACTTCAGTGTTTGCTTATAGGCACAGAATTAAATGCTTTTCAAGGCAGTAACCTCTGTCACATATCGTGTAGGCATATTTAGGTACAGTTTAGAAAAAAGAATTAAAAGCCGAATAATCGGATTAGTTATGTAGTATATTTGTTTATTGCAAATATGCTCAAGTGTGTATGTATTTCAGTTGTGAAGTGCTATTTTGTTCACATAAATTTGATAGTTACAGTTTTATCAGAATGGGAAAAAGCAATGTGATTTTGCTCAAGTGTGTACTAGTGTACATGTTGCATGTGATCTAGAGGAGTTGTAAAACTAGTTCATACACAACCACAATCTCTAAATAAGAACAAATTGATGAATTCCAACATGCTTTTCAGATTGATCGTACGCACAAAATCGTTTGTGTGCATGAGTGGTGAAAGTCTTCCAAAATTTTTTGTATTTAATTTAGAAATCTCTTTAGCTGACCTCTTCAAACATGGAACAAAATGTATTTGAATTTGCACTGTTTTGTGGAATCCTTATAAAAATAGTAAGACTCATTAATTATTTGAGTTTTGCTGTCAGTAGTTGCTGCTGTGTAGTCTACCGTGCCGTGGCCAACTAAGTCTTAGCTCAAACCTAAAATATCGCTGACTCATGTTAATTTCTCAGTGGTGATTGGTACTGTGAATGCTCCAGAGGGTTCCTCTGGTCCACTTTCCTTTCCCTTCAGTCTGCAAGATGCACACGCTGATCTTTCAGAATCTTAGTATATACTGTGGTTCCCAATTTCACAGCTGCAGCTCTTTGGTAAGGCTCGTCAGCTGGCATTCCAGAGTCAGAGCTTAACGCTTTCAACGTCTCAAAATATTTTACATGCTCGTTGCTTTTGTGTTAGCTGGCTAGCCTGTTGTCTCAGTGCTGTGTACTGTGGAAAATTCATCAGTGTAAATTCATGCAGCTAATTAAGTTTACTGAACCAGTTAATCCAGAGGAATTTGCTGGGACCGAATCTCACCCGCCCACCGGGAGTGGATTCTTACCCCTCTGATGCAGGGCCATGTTTGATTAATGGGTTTTTTTGCGCAGGTCCCTTGGACACGTCCTGTCTCCGCCCACGGTTCCGGCCGTTACCTCGTACCCCAGCCAGGCATCCTTCTCCCCCCTGGCTCAGTCCACAGTCTACAGCGCCTTTCCCCCTGCCAGCCAGGGCTACGGCCTGCCACCCTTCGGTTCGTATCCACAGCCCCTCCTACATCACAGTGCCTGCGCATGATGTCATAATTAGAACACAGTTGGAGCCCTTCTGGAAAGTGCTTCGAGATGAATGCACCCAACCCTTCCCCCGCAGGGGTTTTAAATACAATTTCATGCTTCCTTTAGGTGATGGATGAAGGTGATTGTGTTGTCAAGAGCAATGTACTTTTCATCAGAAGTGCTGCCCTCAACATGCTGTTTAGTAGGAATGCCTTTAAAAGTATATAATTTGTTTACAGTGTGGTGTCTTTCCAGTCTTTCCAGTCTTTTTGTTTTACCATTCAGTTTATTTAGATTTAATAAATGTCAGTATTTTATAGTCAATTAACTATTAATAAGGCAGTTGTTTGGTATGAATGGATCTGTACCTTCTTCAAAGTTACACTGTGTGAAGAGGAGAGCGGTATTTACAGTTTTACCTAAAATGCCTAAAATACCAAGTCATGCCAGAAATAATCTATTTTTTTCCTCTCTTCTCCCTACTTTTCTCCTTTCCTTACTTCTGTCTCTCCCTCTTTTTCTCTCTGTCTCTCTCCAGGAGCCATGTGGCCAGGCATTAAGACAGAGACAGGACTGCCCGAAACGCCCTCTATAGGCCAGCCTGGGTATCTCAACTTCAGCACCACGTATACCTCAACCCAGGCTGGCCAGGCACACTACTCCTATCCGAGCCAAGGCAAGCCCTCTCCCATGCTCAGCCAGCCCAGCCCCTGGAGTCTTCTCTTAAAGTGTCACTTCCTGAAAATAGCATGCATTTGGGGGTGAGGGGGTTCCAATACATTTAAATCCTTTTTTTTTTTTAGATGAGGATGTTATTTCAGTCCAGTGTGGTGTGGATTTTGAATGATGGTCACACAGGCGGTAATATAATTAACGTCATGGCTCTGTCTGTGTGTCTCAGGCTCCAGCTTTAGCACGTCCAGTGTGTACACCTGCATCCCCTCCGGTACTGCGGCAACAACGGCCTCCACAACATCTGCACAGCAGGTGAGGGGGTGGACTCTGCCTTCTGCCCCTTACTGTCTACTTAGAGCACTATCTGGCATCCAGTTAGCACACAGCTTGCTCCATTCACCTTGCAGCTTGCTACCCAGTCAGTGCACTCCCTGCTCCAGTCAGACCACTAGAAAAAAAAGATTGCCACAGTCTGTTGTCAGATTAACTGAAAGCCCACTGTTCCATCACACACACTCTGTACAACACACTGGTGTACGATCAGACGCCATCCTGCTACTGAGTAACTGCACAGGACAGGGGAGTCAAGGAGTGGGGGGAAAAAACCACAGCCTCTTAAAACCCTTTCCTCTTTCATACCGGTCCCTCTGTGTGTTCAAACCCAGACACCCTAGGACGTATATGCCTTTTTGAAGTCAGCTCTGTCAGGTTGGAGAGAAATGGTTAACAGTAATCAATAGTCTGTGTAAAGCTGTGCCTCTGCCATTTCTCTTGCTTGTGTTGTGTAATGGGGAGAGATGGGGACAGTGTCCTATTCTCACCCGCTGTGCTCCCCCTGCTGGTGTAGGAGTACAACTACAGCTCCCTGGGACAGAACCAGTTCCCCCAGTTTTACGTGCCCCCCAGCTACACAACAGCGAGCCTACCCGTCACCAGCTTGGAGGGGGACGGTGTGAGCGTCCCGGGGTACCTGGCCCCCAAAACGGAGGGCAGCACCACAGCTGGACTGCCCAGGGCAGCAGGTACCCCAACAACCATCCCTTCTCTGTCACCCTCCCATCACTGCAGCCATGGCATGACCTCTCTGCAGCTGCTTGGTTTGATGCAGTTTTTTTATTTCTTAGGTTTGTGCATGAGCCAGTCTTACAGATCAGAGATTTAAAGTGTAAATTCTAAGTGCTGATCAGATTCTTTTTTCTGCCACTCGCCATAATGAATGTCGTTTTCATTAAATTGAGAATCTCATTCAGGGTGAGGAGGCTGTGTCCGAGCTGAAGCTTCTTGCTCGTTTGACCTTCAGCGTGGAAGACGTTGAGTGTTGAAGGTGAGATGAGTATGGGGCGGTGGCCCAGTGATCAGTTTGTCACTGTCCTCTTCCAGATGCCTCTGCGGGCCTGGCCCTCACCCCAGCGTCACGTGACCAGGAGGAGACAGGGAGGCGGAACAGTGGGGGGAAGGCCAAGTCCAAGGCGAAGAAGTCTGACAGCTCCCAGTCCACTGACAATGACCTGGAGGTATATACACAAACACCTACTGTCCCCTCCTTAAGACAGGCTTTCAGGCCTTCTTTTCAGAGCAGGAACCAGACCAGCTCATTATATCCCTTTTCCACTGTAGAGCAGGAACCAGGCCAGCTCATTATATCCCTTTTCCACTGTAGAGCAGGAACCAGGCCAGCTCATTGTGCCCTTTTCCAGTGTACAGCTGAAGCCAGACTTGGGCCGTTCATGCGTGGGTTATAATATGTTGTTATAATATATATATGTTATGGTCTCGGCCCCTTCTGTGTTTCAGCGGATCTTTCTGTGGGATCTGGACGAAACCATCATCGTCTTCCACTCCCTGCTTACCGGGACCTTCGCGCAGAAGTTTGGCAAGGTCCTTGTAAAATTCCAGATCCGCACCCCTCATCTTCTGTGTCTTACGTTTTGCACTTTTCCCTGCACCTCTTCCTCCTTGCTGACTCCCTTTCTGTTGCCCTCCAGGACCCAGCGACTGTTCTGAACCTGGGTCTGCAGATGGAGGAGCTGATCTTTGAGCTTGCCGACACACACCTGTTCTTCAATGACCTGGAGGTGAGACTGTTTACAGTCTACTACTACTACATGAAGCTTGACTGGAGGCAGGAGCTGTAGAGACAGGTTATATATCCAGAGATTTAGAGATGACAGTTGTTTGAGTGAGACGAAGATGACGGTTGGGTTCTTTACTGATTTGGAAATGACAGCTGATCGAGGTTCACTCCTTCTCATAAGTACCACATGCCTCTCTCCCCAGGAGTGTGATCAAGTCCATGTGGAAGACGTAGCCTCTGACGACAATGGACAGGATCTGAGGTGAACCAAACCCCTAATTTCCGCTGATTCCTTCCGGCATCTCACAGGTCACACAAGATGGATCTGAGCAGTAAACATAGTTACAGTGGCCCAGTGGAAGAGGCGACGCCTGTTTGCTGTGGCCGGGAGGAATTGCAGGAGTCGTGCAGAAAAACCTGTTTTGTTTTGATTTTTCCTGATAAAAAGAGATTGTTTGAGAACGCTCCCATCGCCACACAATTTTCAGACATAGAAGCGTAATTTGTAATCTTGTTGGCTGTCGTCAGGAATGTGAGTGTCAACGCTCTCATTGGCAGCAGAGCTTTAAAAATGGAATTATCAGGAAAAGGTTCTTAAAATAAATTGGCAAACATGCTAATCTGTCAATAATGTCACTGATACACCTCAACATATATATTTAATAACATTTAATAATATTTAAAGGGCTGCGCATTGATACATCTATTTAAAAACTGTATGAAAATGTACATATTTTCTATGAATTGGGCCATACAGTAATTGCAAAAGTAATTGCAAGTGGGCTTTTGGAAGACATTGTTAAGACTGTGGCATTAAGACAAGAGAGTCTTCAAATGTTTTAATTTCTTTATGGAGTGCACAGAATGGTGAAATAAAACTCCACATAAAAAATAATTCAGAAAGCTTGTGATTTTTCATGAATATTATCGAGTTGCATATGCACATCTGGTCACAATACACCTGTCTGTTATTGGGGTTGGCGGTTCATCAAGTCTTAATGTCTGCATGTTTCGACAGCAACTACAACTTTGTGGCAGATGGTTTCACCAGCCAAAGTAGTGGCGGCAGTGGCCCGGGTTCGACCAGCGGGGTTCAGGGGGGCGTGGAGTGGATGCGGAAACTGGCCTTCCGATACCGACGCCTCAAGGAGATCTACAACGGCTACAAGGGGAACGTTGGGGGTGAGCCAGCCGAATATAAGGAGATCACTGTGACGTTACACACAGGTTACGCAGAGATGAAGCTGGCAGTCATTGATGGGTTCTCTCAGCAGTGAGGGCCTGGCAGAGACTAAACTGCATCTAAAGTCTGCACCAATGAGCAGGTTTGGGCAGCAGTATAGCATAGGTATGGTAAGGAGTGGGACTTGTAACCAAAAGGTTGGCAGTTAGATTCCTGGCTGTTGTACTGCTGCTGGCTGTACCCAAAGGGCAAGGTACTTTACCTGGAATTGCCTCAGTAAATATCCAGCTGTATAAATGGATAACGTGTAAAAAAAAAATTGTAACCTATGTAAGTCACTCTGGATAAGAGTGTCTGCTAAATGCCAGTAATGTGGTGTAGTGCAGTGTTTGAATAGCTACTGCATGGTGGTGAGAAGTGCTTGGACCGCCACCAGAGGGCCCGGGTGAAGATGCATTGCGGGGGCGGAGCTTGTGGCGTGGGGACAGGGGATTGGCTCTGACCCGCCCGTTCTCTCCCAGGCCTGCTGAGCCCCATGAAGAGGGAGCTGCTGCTCCGGCTGCAGGCGGACATCGAGACCGTGACGGACTCCTGGCTGAGCACTGCCCTCAAGTCCCTGCTGCTCATCCAGTCCAGGTGCGTTAAACCCACACCTACACTCACCAGCAAACCCCTATGGTGTCTTAAAACGCCAGTGTTTCAGGGGTCATCCATATCTGAACTTCTTGAAGGAACAAAACATTGTGACATTTGCTTTAGGCATTGCATTTGGCTGAAATTATCATAACTATAATTCAGTGGTGAATAATGAAATACATGACTTTTGTTGCGCTTGTATTAGCAATCGTGATGTGTGTGACGCATGTATCCCCAATGAAGATTTCGAATTGTTTATGTCTTGCAAGTATGTGCTGGAAGGTGTTAGCAATTTTCAGTGTCTGACTGTCACTAAAAGTGTACCATGCCTAGAAGAAATTTTGACAACCCTGCTTGTGCCTTAAGCATTAGTTAATAAAAATTACATGATGGTGCAGTAGTATTCAAGGGCAGTTCTGCTCCTAAGCACTGAGCCAGGACCAGTTTCCTTTGGGTTAAAATTTGCTGTAGTTACTGATCCTGGATCAGTGCCACATGAGCATGTGCAGGTCATGCAGAGCACAGTGCTGATGAGTGTCAGTGGTTTGGCTGCAGGGGCAGATGTGTGAATGTGTTGGTCACGACGACCCAGCTGGTCCCCGCCCTGGCCAAGGTGCTGCTCTACGGCCTGGGAAACGTCTTCCCCATCGAGAACATCTACAGTGCCACCAAAATAGGTACCCCTCTCACCTGCTCATCCTCCTGCTACCCACCCCAACTCCTGACCTCTCTCTCTTGTGAGGCAGACTGTACTAAGCATTCGCTAATCGTTGCTTTAACGACTTCACAGTGGATCTTCTGTTAGGACTGCACAGTGCGTATACGCAGGTGGAAATCTCACCGAAAAACTTCTGTACTAACTCTTGTACAGAGGAGAGTCAGCTGTGTGTGTGTGTATACGTGTGTGTGCATGCGTGTGCATGCGTGTGTGTGTGTGTGTGTGTGTGTGTGTGTGTATACGTGTGTGTGCGTGCGTGCGTGTGTGTGTGTGTGTGTGTGTGTGTGTGTGTGTATACGTGTGTGTGCGTGTGTGTGTGTGTGTGTGTGTGTGTGTGTGTGTGTGCGCGTGTGTGTGTGTGTGTGTGTGTGTGAGTGCGCGTGTGTGTGTGTGTGTGTGTGTGTGTGTGTGTGTATACGTGTGTGTGCATGCGTGTGTGTGTGTGTGTGTGTGCGCGTGTGTGTGTGTGTGTGTGTGTGTGTGTGTGTATACGTGTGTGTGCGTGCGTGCGTGCGTGTGTGTGTGCTTGGGCCTCTGTTGGTGGTCCGCTTTTTGCCTGAGCCATCCTCCTGTTCCTACAGGGAAGGAGAGCTGCTTTGAGCGAATCGTCTCTCGCTTTGGGAAGAAGGTGACATATGTAGTGATTGGGGATGGTCGTGACGAAGAATTCGCAGCAAAGCAGGTAATATTTGCATATACAAACAGGCTGACAACACACATACGGGTGGATGAGAACGGCTTTGGAATGTCTAGTGTAGGTGGCCAGGCTTTTCTTTGAGTTAGATTAGAGGGACAGACTTGCCTTTAACTGACTTCCCCTTTACATTATATTCATTTAGCAGGTGCTCTTATCCAGAGCAACTTCCAGCACAAGCAAAATATGTATTTAAAGCACTTACCTCTCACCTTTCTTTAATATCAGCTGTTCACATATCCCTTTAACGCTGTCATATTTAAGGGAGCGACTCTTAATCTTGTAGATTGTTCAGATTTCCATTGCAATTCCATTGCTTCGTAAAATGGTTAATGGCAACGCTGTGTGTTATAAAACAGACTACCTGGGCTGATTCTCTCTGCTCTGACTGTCTCGGCAGCTCAACATGCCATTCTGGCGCATATCCACACACGGAGACCTGGTGTCCCTGCACCAAGCCCTGGAGCTGGACTTCCTGTAGAGGGTCACGGGGGGGAGGGAGAGTTAGGAAGCTGGCCCCTCCCCGCTCTGCTTCAGCCACACCCCTCTGCCCCTCCCCTCGCAGTGTGACCTCCCTGCTGGCCCCGCCCCTCTGTGATGCGGGAGCCGGTATGTTAGTGACTCGGAGTGACCGAACAGTACAGGACCCAGCAGGGTCGAGCAACTCCCTCCTTCCCTCTCACCTGACGGCAGCTATCCACTGTGGGGTCGGCCCCGACACACCCGCGGAGGGCTATGAGGGGACTGGAGGAGGAGATGGCAGTATCTTTCTCTCTCTCTCTCTCTCGCTCCCTCCCTCGCTCCAGTGTTCTCCCAGCAATGTTGGTTTTCTTCTGTGTCTTGGCAAAACTAACCACAGGACAGACCAAAGGTTCGCACTGTACTCACAACTTTATCATGGTATTTTCGGTCTTGTTTCTTTACTGTGATTTTTTTTTTTTTTTTTTTTTAGCAGAGTTCATTTGGGTTATTCATGAAACATTAATGTCATCTTAAATTCTACAGCTGGATATACTCGTGTGTTTATGTATGTGTGTATATATGTGTGTTTATGTATACACACACACATATACGCATATATATATACATACATGCATACGTATAACATCATTGACTCAGTATTACGTTTTGTTGAGTTTTGTCCTGGTTTATCCTTTAAAAATTATGGTAGTAGCACATGTTGAATTTAAGATGACTATAATACTCTATGAATAAGGCCTACATTGTGTCTGGCTCCCCCTATCCCACACAGCTCAATGCAGTCATGTGTCATTCGACACCTAAGCCAAGTCATCGCCCATCCTCCACCCTGGCACTGTTCATGCAGGGAGGGGTCCTGCACGTCATCACTAACTGAATCAAACACTAAAGGCCTGTATGCTAAAGGAGGCATTAGCAGGGATTGGTGAGGCCCACCATGTGACAGCTTTCATCCACAGACTCTGAGCTGAGATGAACACTGAAAGCTGACTCGGATTCCTCCCACCTTGGTTTGCACCAGGACCCAGAAGTCCTGAATCCCAACTTGGCAGGGTCTGTGGATGACACCTGTCACGCAGTCCTGAACCACTGACTGCAATCTTCATCCCATGATACAGCCAAAAAGTAGCTGTCTTCAGCCTCACATGAGGTGTCTCACAGCTTCCAAGGGCTACAAGAGTTGTTCTCTGACAGAAAACCTAGCCTAGGAAAGGTCCATCACATTTGTCCTGTTAGCACTGGATTGGGGTTCTCTTGAACAAAACATGCATTTGTTTCAGTGGTCCAAGCTTGCCTCACATTACCTTAAAAGGGCTGACTGATTTAAGATCTTGACTTTTCCTACAGAACACTTTCACTGGCATTAACATTTTTTCAGAGAACAAGTCTTTGTGTCTCACTGAATTCATGAGTGATGGAGATGCTGAGGCCGAGAGGCGAAAACAGCCGCTGAGGTTGTAGCCACGTTGTTGGTTTGTGTGTTTTTCATACTGGAATTTCTCGCTCTGGAACTGGAAGGCCTGTGCGAGTGACCGTCACGAGCTGCACTGATGTCATCAGCCCCCTGCAATAGGAGTCACGTGAAATGACCCGATGGAGCAGTAAGAAAGCAAGCAAAGACACTTTTTTTTTGGACTGGGTCCTCTGCTCCACAGAGATGCTATGTTTGCTCATGCGTTTTTGGTTGCAGCCGCTGCACCTGGTTCCTCACCGACCGACTGACTGAATGAGCAGCTCCCTGAAAGCAGTGACCGTACCTTCATGCTGCCACTAGATGGCGACAGATGCACTAATGGGCATCCACCAAAGCTGTCTCAGCCCCTGTAGGGAGTTCCTGTTCTGCCTTTGTTTTCTTGTTCGTTTCATTATGTTTGTGTGCAGCTGGGAGAGCAGTCGTGCTGGAAGCTCAATATCTGTTTCTGGAGAAAAGGGGGCTGCATCCCACAGCCTGAATATGCTGTACTGTTTACCAAAAAGATCTCCACTGTGCTGCCCTTTTCCACAAAGCCAGCATCCACACCACAACTCAACCTGGACAGGGGGAAGCAGCTGCAGTCAGTCCTCGGCACTAAGAGGTCCAGTCTAAGAACTGGAAGTGATCTGCGCATATTCATCAGTGATCAGTTGAGACAGACTCCACATGGGTGGCCTTGTCTACCAGCCATGTCTCAGGCCTGACAGCTTGCTATAGACAAAGATAATGTATTCTCAAAGGCTGAGCAATCAGAAGCAGCAGGTGATGCATCCACTCAATCAGTGTGCAATAGACATTGCTTATTACCTAAGGATGGGTAATAAGTAGGTAACATGTAATGCCCCTCTGTGGTTCGTGCATGCTTGTCTCAGTGGAGTGTATAAAACATATTTAAGGCTGGCTGAAATAAGCTAATGAACTTGCCCATTCTCTGTTTTACATTTACTAGGAAATGCAACGCGCCCTTTAGCTCCTCTACCCATGATGCAGTGGGAGAACAACCAAAAATAAACAGCAATGTGTATAACTTACACACCCAAAGTAACAGAGGCCTTTTTGGGGGGGGGGGGGGGGGGGTTGGGTTGGGGTGGCTGTCAATTAGTATAGAATTGATGTAGATACATAGGCAAATATTTGGAGGAGTGGGGGTAACAAATCTTCCAATTGTGCAATAAATTTGTCATCAGTGGTACATTCAGATTGTTGGACGCAGAAGTGGAGATGGTTGGAGAAAGGTGCAGAGCTGATATCTTTGGTCTGTGAGAGCTAAAGAGCTGATATCCCTGATCTGTGTGATAGAGATGCGGAGCTGATATCTCTGGTTCCTGAGAGAGCTGAAGAGCTGATATTCCTGCTCTGTGTGATTGAGCTGATATCTCTGGTCCCTGTGAGATGATGACTGAACAAATCTGAGCCTGAAGATTTTTGCATTTTCACACACAAGCAACTCGCTTGATGATTACGAATGTGTATTCCGTGTATTTGTGTGCGTGTTTGTACATATTTATATAGTGCCTTTCAATCCATATATATCAATCTGTAAGGGATACTTGTGTTTAACGTATTATGAAATACAATCATTGTTATGCTGTAGTAGAGCTGAAGTGTTATTTCTTTTTGAATTGTATGCCTTTTTTACCATTGCATATATCTTTGAGCAGTGCTGAAACATGTTTTGACATCTATGGTAAAACTTTCTTAAACTGTTACATGGACTTAGTACGTTCTCCCTAGCAGGTTATTCTCCCCGTTTATGCTGAAATTTGCTATTTGCAATCTTTTGGAATGTTGTGTGTTCAATGCAATATGTGCTTTCTGTCGCGTCGTAGCATTGGACGAGTGTTACTCTCGGATCCAGGGCACTGTGAACTGCCACCTTATCGCACAGACAATCAATCAATCAGTGGCCTCCATGTGAGGGGCACTCAAAGAGATGCTACCAGCAGCTGCTGCGGTTCATTAGTCCCGTGTGCCTCCAAAACCAGGGGGAGTTCATTGTATACTGCAGTGCAGCTGGAAGCAAGCAAAATGATGCAACAAAACCCAATTGGTTGATGACACTGTCTTTGTTAACGCCCTTTTGTTTCGGTGCCCTTGAGCCAATTTGACCTTTTGAATATTGTCTCTAGGTACAGAATTTTCCATGGGTAATACTGGGGTGGGGTGTGTCATGGAGGAAATGGGGCACAGTGATTTTAAGTTGTAAGAGTGAACTCTTGTAGTCTGTAATTGGCACAGCACTGAGGGGAGCAGGAAATAATCAGTAAAGTGACAATTAAGGTTTGTTCTTTTTTTTTTTTTTTGGTGAAGATGTTCTGTCAGCATATGCTTGTTTTAAATGGAAGGGCCTGAGTTATTCTGACAGTTGTGGGAAAAGCAGAAGAGATTGTTCCCCTTTTGATTTTTTTTTTTTTAACCCGCAAATTTCACTGCTTGGTTTTCCCCCTCATTTAAATATTGTATATGCAAAAGTTTGGGAACTCAAAACCTGAAGACTCATTTGTCAGTTTGCCACTCTATTTATATTTTAACCCAAATGCAGACAGAATTCAATTGCTGTTAGTAGTTTTACAGTAACTGTTGGGTCAGAGATATGGTGTAAACCTCTCAGGCCAGAATAACATTACATGTTGGTGAATCTTTTTGTTTGTTTTGTGTCCCTTTGAGCATCATTTGGTTTGTTTCCCCATAGACTTTTTTTGAAGTATTTGCAGTTGTGAATGCAAATTTCACAAGAGCTGTTAAGGCCCAAAGCTTGTTGGCAGCGTATCAGGTTTAACTTGCCTATATGGTGATCTATATATTCACTCAGTAGTGGACTATGGAAAATATTCAGCAAAAAAAGTTTTTTCGTTTCATCTGGGGTTTTTTTGTCTTCATTTTGTATTGGACCGATATACTGTTGGGTGGCCCAAATGTTTTCCTGTGTACTGAAAGAGTTTCATAGTTGTGTAAATAAAAAAAAAAAAACTATGCGAAATTGAAATTGTGTCTTCATCCAAAACACCATTGCATTACAATAGTCCATGTTCTAAATCCTGCCTCTCCCATCTCGGGCTGCTTTTCAGTATCATACACTTTCCATTCCGTCTTTTACAACAGTATATTAAACTTCCATGAGCCCACTGCTGCAGGCTTTTCCAGTTACCTAATGAAGGTTAGCTAATGGTAGTTCTTTTGAGTCAAAACAGGCATGTTTTGCTGGTTCCAACAAAGTGAAGTAATGCATTAAGGCTTGATGGTTCCCAACTTGTCCTAATAATACTTGGCAAACCAGAGTCTGGCCTCCTCAGCAGCCATTCTGCAGTTTGCTTTGTGCCCTAGTGTTGTGTAATGAGAGTTAGCTGAGCCAGCTGGTTAGCTTCCCTGCCCCTCACAGCCTTGCAGCAACACCCTTCCACTCATTTGTTTCTGCTTGTTGTGTCGTCTTCTTCAGGTCGTGTCAGAACTTGGCTAACAGAGGTGTGTTTGTGTGAGAGCCAAAACTGCCCCCAGGCTCTTCCAACTGCCAGGTGCGCACCGCAGCAGTGCTGTGTACCGGGGAGGCTTCTGAGGAGCGAGTGCGGCGGAAGTACGGCCAGCATCCTCCAGACGAGGTCCCACTGGACCAGACGATACTCGACAAGTTTAAGAAACGTAGGCCTTGAAGGGCCAAGGGTCAGGTCACCTGTGAAATACTCAGACGTTATCAGTGGATATGCATCTATTCTCCAATCCACATTTGAGGTGCATTGTGGGACTTGTAGTCTGAAAATAGTGCTTGGTGGCATGAATAAGTCTGTTGGGAGAATAGCGCTCGTCTTACTTCAGCACTCCTGTGCAAGCATAGAGGGTGGACACAGAGGTGAGCCCACAGTAGTAGGATTGGCAACTCCAGAATGTTGGGGAAAGAAACAGGATAACTTAAAAAAAATTTCCAGGGTTTCCACATTTCCAAATCTGCTAGTGGGAGATGGTCTCATCATACAGCTATGCTCTGAAATCTCCACTTCTCACTCACTCACTGGCACTGTGTAGTTTCCAGGAAGTGAACGCGGGCACTCATCACAGAGCTAAGACCACAGAGTAACTGAAACTGCCCGCATTTGGCATTGAAGCCACAGTGCACAATTGCAATGATGACAAACTTCCTCTCCTCAGCTGCAGTTACACAGAACACCATTTACACTGAGGGCCTCTGCTTGGACTATAACATTAAGATATTTTCCAGGAAAAATAAATTGCATAAAACGCCAATAAGGTCACTGGAATGTCTGTTGCTTCTCTGAATTTTGTGTTCATACAAATTACTGTCCTTACTTGCCTATGGACCTCCTATTTCATGGATGTTTTTTTTTTTTTATCGAACCAAACATACATCAAGTATAAAAGCAGAGGCATGTTATATCCCAACAACAGGTGCAAAAGTAGGGTCCCACCATTATAAGCATTAATGGCCTTGCAAGACAGCAACTGCAATCAGCTGTAATATGCAAATGTAAATGTAATACCCTAGAGAATAAAGGGCATTTCCCACACTTTGTATTTCCTGTCGACTTCTAACATAAACGAAGAGTTTGCATCACATGCTAACATCACGTTAAACTCACCAGCAGAACTTACAGGAATTGTTCTTGTGTTGTAACCGGAATTCAGTGTTACAAAACAACACAGACACACTGTCAAATGCATTTCATTGAACAAAATGGCACTACACAGACTTTATGCAAGATGAATTTGGTCCATAACAGAAGCCTCAATCAAACAGATGACTGATGATGTTCTCATTTTTTACGATGTAGTAGTATTGGTGAATGAAGCCTTCCAGCCTCTACAAATTCAAAATGATAAACCGTTGACACAAAAGAGTTGGAGTGTCCATTTCATCTTAACTTCACTCATTTCACACACAGACTATGCTCCTCACTGCCAGTGTACAATCAGTTATTTTACTACTAAACCAAGGTAATTCCAGATCAGAAATGCACATCGTACATGCAACAGTGTCAAATGCAAAAAGGTACAAAACATGAAAATCAACCCATATATCATACTATAATGAGGTATGAGATTCACCAATGCCAGCTAGCTGAACCATGATTTATTGCTATATCTCAGCGATTGGAAATGATAGTGTAACACCAAAGTAACAACAGTAAAAAAAAAAACTACAGTAAAGGTCTGCACAAACAGCACAAAGCCCTTGTAATTATAGCTTTGGCATATCTAAACATTTACTGCATTCATTTTCGTTTTTTCAAAAAAATTCACAAAATGCATCAGTGAGGAAAAGATTTTTCTACATATAATGTAAAAATCTACATGACATTACATCCAACAATAATAAATATGTATAAATAATGTAAGGAATATCAACCCTGGAACTGTCAATATCGGCTGCAGCATATACATTATTCTGTGCAACAAAGCATATCTTGGCCATGTGTAGCAGCCAATGCATTACAAAAATATCAAGACACCTGCTTATCATAAGCATGTACTGTTTCAGAGTTTGCTTCAATAAATATTGTGCTTTTAAACATTAAAAACTTTAATCGTTGACAGACTCACAAGAAAAGATACTATGCCCATTTGGGCAAAAAACAGCATGAAGTTGGACTGGTTTGTGACGTCACAGTCCTTAGACTCAACGTCAATATACATTAACTTAACGCTCCTTTCACGGCTCTGAAACACTCATCCAGATGACATTCCCCTCCTGATAGGAACATACTATGAGGGTTATTGTACAGTTATACACTTAGCCAGAGCACACAAATAAAAGGAATAAGTTCAGTCCAGTAGGGGTCAAAATGAGACTAGACTGTAAAAATGGGGCGGCAATGTAGCATAGTGGTAAGGAGCAGGACTCATAATGGAAAGGTTCGCAATTCGATTCCCCACCCGGGCACTGCTGTTGTACCTTTGGACAAGGTACTTAACCCAGAATTGCCTTAGTACATATCCAGCTGTGAAAATGTGTAACATAAAAAATTATAAAGTATGTAAGTTGCTCTGGATAAAAGCGTCTGCTGAATGCCAACAATGTAATGCAAGGTAATAAAATGGGGTATGCAGCTACAGGAAGTCAACTATAGGTAGGTTTGTTCCCTTTCAGAGATAGCGCTGGTAGATTTATTCCTGTTCCTGCTGACAAGAGGCTGGGGTGAACCTGTGGAGTAGAAATATTGGGCGTGGCCGGCCATCCTCTTATTCCACAGCGGTGATGAGACAGCGGTCTGAAGGGAGTGGAACTGACGGGGCTCCTGGGCATCAGGCACATCCTCCCCTGCCTGACCGCTTTGGCTGTACAGCTTGGGGTGGGAGCAGGTGTAGTACAGGCCTTTGAGAAGCAGGCCCACGAGGTAGGCCAGGGGCAGCGCCAGCAGCAGGCCCCCCGCGTAGGACTGCGTCAGATCGGGGTCCCTGTACCACCACCAGGTGAGCAGCAGGATGGCTCCATCGGCCACCATGAGGGAGTGGTAGATGGTGCTCCTACCCCTGGTCCGGCCCTCCGTCACGTTGAACCAGCTGAAGTACCAGATGAGGCCCACGGTGGCCCGGTAGAGCCACTCTCCCCCGGCGCTGTCCATGAAGTCCGTCTCCTGCCGCCAGGCCCACAGGACCAGCGCCGGCCACAGGGACAGGAAGTGGACAGCGATGTAGGCGGGCAGGACGGAGGCGAACAGGGCCACGGCGCCCACACGTGGAGCAATCAGCAGGAGGTTCCACAGGAAGTAGAGGACAGAAGAGCCCCACCCCTGCTGGGCCTTGTCCGGTAGGAAGGAGCGCAGGGAGCGGTGGTAGTCCACCACCATCCAGGCCACGGAGGAGGTGGAGGCCGCCACACTCACGTCTGCCAGTTGGACAGAGGGACCAATCAGCTCACACAGGCACAGACAGAGGGACCAATCAGCTTGCAGAGTAACTACTCAGAGGGAACTGTGACCTCATCTTACTTTGAATATATTTGCAAAGACGAAACATGATGAAATGGGAAATGAAATAGCTTTTAACAGTTTTTATTGCTTTAGTGCCACTATTTATATTTCACTATGTATGAATTTCTGTCCAAAAAAATTTAAAAATATGTTTTGGCTACTCTGAATAATCTAAAGTATAGGACAGTTTTGTTTAACATGTTTTTTGGTCACCGCATAATTCCATTTATTTCATAGCTTTGATGTCTTTACTATTATTCTAAAATTTGGAAAGTAGTAAAAATAAAGACAAGCCTTTCTATGAGTAGGTGTGTCCAGACTTTGACTGGTGCAGTATGTAAGCATTATAAGGACGTACGCAGAGTCACTCACACTGCATGGTGCGCGCCCGGTTGGTGCGGAGCATGATGTAGAGCATGAGGGTCAGCTGGGGGGCGCTCTCGCAGAAGGTCTCGATCAGTCGCAGCATGCTGAGGTCGTGGGTCATGTACACGGCGTACTCTGAGCCGCGCTTCCGTTGCCACCACACCTGGAACCCCTCCTTGATGGCTGAGATGTGCCTGCGGACACAACCAATGATGAGCCTTCCTCTCACACACAGCAGGTGCACATTTGGCCCTTACGGCCCTTACAGTGCGCAGTGGTTTTCACGGCACTTTTCATGGCCGAGCTGACACCAGCGGTGGTCATTAAGAAGCTTTACATACAGGGAAGGCTGAGGACTTTTCCTTCTGATAAGTTTCTGTGTCATGCTGACAGTGTTTTTCATTTCATTAAAGTTAAGTTCAACCCGATAAAGCTCCCAACTCCCGAACCTGTTTTTCATGATTGTCAAGCCAGTTTGAGTGAAGCTCATTAGGCAGCTGAACTGCTGGCATTATCTTTGTGCATTTCACATTAAATCACTTCAAGTTCGACAAAGAAAGTGAAGGTTGGTGATGTGATGTTGTGGAAGGTGATGTTGACATAGTCCATTTGGCCAATCAGAGACTAGTGTGCTGGCTGATTTGAATGATTACTGGTTATAATAAACATTCTTTATTATTACTAATATGTTGTCCTAAAACATAAGAAATTTAAGGAATATGTTCTCCAGCATATTATCCAATGATTAGTCCAATAAGATCTTATGGACAAGACTGTTTTCTGAATAATAAATAAATAATTTATATTTATCTTTAAATATAAAAATATGTCATGTATGTCGTAGCTTCATTTTACGATATCAGAAATGCGCGTCTTACGATTTTAGATTTCATAGTTTACCATCTTCGTACATTCCTTTTTCTTACGACTTGCTTGTTCCAAAATAACTGTTTTACAGCTGTGAGTAGTGGAAGTAGGTTGTAGCTAACGACCAATAATATACTATAGCTGATATCAAACTAAGTTATCAAACTTAAATTGTTATACTGCCAGCCAGCAGGCAAGCTCGCATCATATCGTGTCCGTTATCTACCTGAAGAAGAATCCAAGCTGTAGAACATGCAGCCAACAGTACAGCTTGCAGCGTCCATCGCTGCACAGAAGCACATTTTCGCCAGCTGTTTGGAAGCCCTGGAGCTCCCGGTCGTATTTATACCAGAACCAGCTGAACATCTGAACGACGACGGAGGACAGAACCATGAAGGAGACCAACACCCCGAACCAGAAGAAGTCGCCCTCCACGTAGAACTCCTTGGCGACCCACAGATCGGATCCCACATCGAACAGGAAGGTGCAAACTCCAATTACCGCGAAGGCGAAATCCAGCCATGAGTACGTAGAGAAGGTAGAGCATTCCATGCTACCCGTACCGGTAACTGTCCGCGGCAGTGACACTCAGCCGTAACCTGAGATAACTTCAGCTGTACACACTCATCCCTTACGAAAGTGAAGGACCCTTTCCAGTCGATCGCTAGCCAGGTTTGCTAGCATCACACTGCAGTTTGGTCTTAAGTTAAAAAGTTGTCTCGCACATGTTGAGCTAGGCGTCTACGTACCTAGCTGACACGACTAGCTTGCTCCGCCTGCGAGCAAACTTATGCAGATGTTTTCATGAACTACCTAAAATATTTATCATAGTGTCTTGTTTTACTAAACTAAACTACAAAATACCATCTTTATCACAATGACTGCGAGGGGAAGTTAGTTCCATTGCGGAAAGAATGTTGTTATGGTGGGCTGTGACGCCGTCACTACCGCCCGCTGCTCACATCCCTTTGCAATTTACAACGCACACTACGCTTAGCAGCTAATAATCAGTTTGGGAAGTTGCACGCCCCTCCCATTACGAGAGCGCATGAAAAATATCCGGCAACTTTGAGCCATAGCGCAAGCTTGATCTGAATTTGCTCTCTACGAGCAACCCGCTGCATGGTTTCTCGCTTAGGTTTTAGCGGTGGACCGCATACATTCTTTAATATTTATGTGGATAACTGTGAAAGTAGTTGTTGGAGATGTTGTCTAGAGATATTGATGGTAGGGTAAAAAAGCGAGGGAAAACAGTAAGCAAAGAATACTTTGACCGTGAAATCCATCTCTGATTCCCAAAGCAATGTCCTTTTTTCATTTTTCACGTACGAACAGGACTTTCAGAATAAACACATATAACACTTATCTCTCAGTTAGAATGACTGTTCTCTGTATTTAGTGTAATTACTGTCAGTAACGGGTTTTCATGTGGTCTCTTTTTACCTTTTTTTAAACTACATGTTTTTAGATATATGCATGTGTATTCTCTGTATGTTTCTATGTGCATTCTTTATCCAAAGGATCGGGTAAATGTTGCCAAATGGGTAATATGAGGAACATTTCACAGATATTGGAAGCTTTTCTGTCCTGTCCATTCCACATTTGGTTACATTTACAATTTAAAGTAATAGGCAACGCTCTCAAAGTTGAGACCAAAAGAGGAGGACAGAGGGCTGGAACCAGACCGGTGACACTTACACTCTTAGGGGACCACACCATTGTATACTGATATATTCCTAAAATAGTTACACTGCAGACCAAGGGCGTAGGTTTGCATATGGAAGGTAGGGACATGTCCCTACCAATATTTGAGTGAACTCGTTTGCATTATGTTTGGAGTGAAGTCATATTAGATAATTCCGATGTGCCCTCGGTTGTTGTGTACCTACCAATGTTGAGACCAAACCTGCGCCCTTGCTGCAGACATACATCATTTATTTCTTCTTTCACGGTTGCATTTCCATGCATAAACTGTAGCATGCGGAGCACTATGTGTACTTGTGTAAAGTATGAAAAATATATGCATACCTATACATACGTAAAAAATAAATGTGTGCAAAGATATTTTGCTGAGGTTACAATTAGATATTGACATTGTTGTCTCAGATTACATTATTAACCCTCTAATAAGCAGCCTAAAGTGAGCTTTTTAACCTAAAATAGTTTAGAGCAAAAGAAGGCAAGGCAGCAGCTTAAACATGAGTCCTTGATCCATGTGACCCGGAGCCAACATCACAGACAAACATGGGACACACACACATCTCCACATGCCTGAACAGGAGACAAAGGAGATGAAGGTAATGCATCATGACAAAGTAGTGTATGCAAGTATATTGGTGTGACAGTGTGAACGGAAAATGTAATTAAAATGATGAGTTCCCCTTATTAAGTGAAGGCATAATTATTTCTGATGTGGCTGGCTTGCTAGGAATTTGCTGCATTTCTTAAGGTTGCATGAGGAACCATAGGCCGTCTGTCACCCCACACAACACATGACAGCACTACACAGGATGTAGTGATGTCATAATCATCTGCTAATGGACAGCATCATGTTCCTGTGAAAGACACCCCCCACCATTCCACAAAAATTACACCATTTTGGAGATGAAATAGAGAAGGAGATAATAACTGACAGTTTGACATAGATTCAATTTAACAGCAATGTGCTTTGTCACAAGATTTATGCATATACAAATCTGTGAGTGGATATTCATTAGCAGTAAAAGCAATCATGAAAACATGGAAAAACTGGATACTTGTGTAATGCCTGACTACATTATTGTTTAAAATAAAGCTATTCGTTTAAACTTTATTGTTTACAGCTAAGGGCAATTCTTGGATTTTTTTGGTTCAGGCAAAAGTATGTGCATGTGTGTTTGTATGTATGAAAAGCACAGGGCGCAAAATATTAGGAATATCCAAATCATAGTAACAAATGCAGAAATCAGTGTATATAAATACCAAAAAGTTCAAGTTTTGTCCTTTACTAACTTGTAATTTTTTGCACTTTTATAACTTGCAATAAGCATTTTCTGGAGTTGCACAGAGCGTTGTGTACTGTGGCATACATAGGGCTATTTTTGTGCCATGGTAGTATAGTATTACTCGATCTGCTATCGAGTATGTATTATTGTGGGCTTACTATTTACCACATACCAGTGTATACTCTGAAATACTTTTGGAGAGCTGTGAGCTAAACTTTCTGTTTTTGTGTTATTTATGCGTGCATTATAGACTATATATTCAAATATCATGTTAGCATATGCCATCAATGCGTTGATATGTGGTACTAGTAATTACAAAGACACATTTTCCCCGTTTATTTCAGTGAAACGTAACAGTTGTAGAAATGTTCAATTGTGCGGCGCAGCAGTGCACGCCTCCTCCAGAGCGCGCCCTATGGCGTTGGTGCGACGAGGGGAGGGGTGTGTGTGTGTGTGTGTAATTGATGTGCGCTTCGCCCGGGCTGTATATGTTTTGTGAGTGTGTGTGGGGCACACGAAACTGGGACCGGGGAGATGTCAAGAGTTTACATCGGCAGATTGAGCTATCGTGCAAGGGAAAAAGATGTCGAGAAGTTCTTTAAGGGTTACGGGAAGATATTGGAAGTCGACCTCAAAAACGGGTAACAAAATAGCTGAAGGCCGAACGAGTCATCCAGAGCTGGCCGCGCGTCGTGGCCTGGCTGGAGAGGCCCACTTAAAGGATGTTGTAGGCAATCGTTTTTTTCTGTAGCAGCGACGCGTTTACACATAAATTTTACGACAAACGAAAATTTATGTACACATTGGCTGAATCTTTCGTTATCTTGGGTATTTACGATGGCACGCATGCTTCCAGATCGCACTCCGCACCGATAGCTTGCTTGCTAAGCTGCTGATGTGCCAGCTTGGTTCATTGTTTTGAATTGTTGCTGCGTGTGTAACTAGGTATGTTAGCTAACGCTTTAGCTTCCCTCGTGTTGTTAATGATTTTTGCTCTATGCAGTCGATGAAACTCATAGTTTTCCACGAATACATGCGCTATTGTAAGGATTGTAGCTAACAATGTTTTAGGTTTGCCAGACATACGATATTTGGCAGCGCGTTTTATTTGGTTGGCTAGTTAGCTACCACGCTAACTTTTGTCGTTAACGGCTAGCAGGTTAGATACCTTAAAAGTTGGTAAGATACTGTTTCGCATCTTTAATGTTAGACACTTTAACTGATTAATGGAGGGTAGTTCAGAAGAAATACGCGTTTTGTCGCCCAGCTAGTTAATTCGTTGAGACGGCATCGGCTTCAGTTTCTGTCGTGCGAAGCTAAGCTATCTCGCATACCTTTAGTAACGCAAGGCCCAGGCTGCGGCCTAGCTAGATAATGATCCACGATGCAGCCACAACGTAATATCCACTACTACCATTTCATTGGTTGCACGGACAGTTACGCTAGCAAGCTAGCTCATGGTTAGCCTGATCAGTGTATGCGTTTGTTACACGACATATTACTACCCCGGCTAGTTGTTCTTTACGTAGCTTTAGCAGCAGCACTTAACCAGAGCGACTTAAATAGGTTCCAGTTTTTTACATTATGCATTTACACAGTTGGATATTTACTGGGCCAGTTGTGGGTTGTGTACCTTGCAGATAGGTACAACAGGAGGACCCCTATGGGGAATTAAACCAGCAACCTTTCGGTTACAAGCCCTGCTCCTTACACTGTACTATACAGCTGCCGCATTTTGGGAAAAAAAAAAAACAGCTAGAATCCGTAATACCTAAGACCAGTGATAGCTAGGTGGCAAGCCACTATTCAGTAACCATTTGTGTGCGAAACGGTATGCTAATATTTACTGTGCTAACTTGCGCCTCTGCATTTCCATTGCCTTTCGGTGGAAGCCCCGACGATACAGTGCGATTAACTTTTAGTTAGCTAGGTAATATGTACCTAGCAAAACCTTGAATTTTTGAGTTTGTTAGATAGCTACTATTTGTATGCCTTAAAGTGTACTTGATTGGATTTTAGCTATAGCTACTGTGTTTCAGCTACAGTGTTTTAGCTATTTTACTAAATGACTGGGCCCCCAATATGTGCATATCCACGTAGGTTGCTAACTTAGCTAGCTGGTCACATTTCCGTAAGATTTATTTCAGAGTACCTGATAGGCTTGCGCTCAAAGAATGATTTCTTCGAATCGGCCCTCATCGTTTTGAGTGGCGTAAAGTTACGCGAAAACTTTGTTTGCTAGATATGTTGCTAGATATCGAAATTGTTCGAGTTTAGGTCTCGGAGAACTGAACAGTACCCCGTGTTAAAATGCTGCTCAGACACATGTAATCTTTAGTTACATGATCCGAATCGTTCGTCTTATTCATTGAGCCCATTACCTGATTACCGCACTCCATGTAGTAGTTATACCTAACTACGTAAATGCCAGTAAATCTGCAAAGATCCGATATCGGGTTGCGCCTACGTGGAGGAAGGGTAACATGACCTTAGTGGTGCAAACATAATCAACTTAACGTTAGTAGGCTACAGTGTGCCATTTTGATTGTAGATAATACACTGTGAACTACTAAAGCGCTAACAGACCTCTACTTTTGTAACTCGATACGCTTTGTGTAGCGCCAGATGTGAAAACATTTGTAAATTTGACTGTTCATTGACATACATCAGGAAACAAATTTGCCCGAAAGACCACAACAATAAACTGAAAAAGCACCGCTCTATTCCGAATAAAACGTGATCCCAGAAAGAACATCGCGCTTAGTTGCATCCAGAAAAAAATGTTGGCAAAGAATTTCTGGAAAGCCCCGGGGTATAATGAACCGACTTTGAACGGGGTAAAGGGAACGTGACTTGCTGTTAGCGAGTGGTATTTGAAACTCAAAATAGTATTCCTCAGAACCACGTGGTACAGAATATTTTTATGAAACAGTATTTTTAGATTCGTAGAATGGGAGTTCAGATGAAAACTGTGCTGGACACCATACACCATTTGAGCTCCAACTTTTATGTACGTGGTGGTTTGATAATTACTTCAGTAAATGACCAGTTAGGGTGCAGTGTCATAGTTTTGGGCATGGGGGCAGATTTTTTGAAGGGGGGGTGTCACATGTTTGGTGGACACTAATTTTAAGTGAGGTGGTGGTGTCATTATTTGTTCTGTTTGGGTTCACTGACCTCTGATATAACATTACCTGCATAAGGAAGAGAATACACCATTTCGGCGACTGTTTCTGTCAGCTCCTGTGTTTGGGTTGGAGAGTAGTTGAACTGTTTCCCTCTCGTTTATTATTTCTGGAAACTTGTTTATCCTTAATTTTTGCTCTCCGGCTCTTTGTGTGAAGGTATGGGTTCGTTGAATTCGATGACCCCCGCGATGCAGACGACGCAGTTTATGACCTGAATGGCAAAGACCTGTGTGGCGAGAGGGTCATTGTGGAGCACACGAAGGGGCCGCGCCGTGATGGGAGCTATGCTTCGGGAAGAAGTAAGTAAAGATGACCGTGTCACCGACCGTACGATTGGACAGAGCTGTTACACTGCATTGCATTTAATCAGACAGGCTACAGAAGGGGGCCCTTAGCTTTGGTCCCGGGTGACCACAGTGTATGCTGATCTCTACCACATGTTAGTGGTTTTTTTAGCCATTGAGTCAGTATTTCCCTCCCCTGGTCCTGTGAACACATTTTGTGTGCTGGTTTCTGATCCAAGGGCTACTAATTTAATAAACCATTGATTGCATACTGGTCTGAGTTCAGGAATACTTGTCTGTCAACAGCTTTACTTGTAGAAAGTGTGTTGTCAGAGTCATGTGGCGCTAACAGAAGAGGTGCAATTAAATATTTGTTAGTTTAATATTTTGCCCTTGAAGTTGGGGCAGCCATTGTCATTAAGATTAAATGGTCACTCCATTACTGACCAGAAATAAACCGAGTTACTAGCTGACATCACGCAAACGCACCAATCGCATAACGCAACCGCAGAGGAAAAACAGCGCATACCTATCAAGTGATTCTTGAACCCGGATGAGTATCGAGTTAAAGCCTCGAATGTATGTGAATGCTAATGTGTTGAGAGCAATAATCGGTTTTTAAAGGTAAGATTTCAGCCTCCTCTATTTTGAGCTGACGAGGCACTGCTGACATTCGGGGCTGTACATGTGATCCATGCTATAGGTGGAACAAAGCCATGCACTGTAGCCACCAGGGACCAAGCAGGGCGCCCTGTACATAAAGCAGACATGCACAGCCAACAGTATAAGCCTTTAAGTTACTGATGTACATGCGTAATGTGTAGCAAAAACAATCTGATGCAACAAATGAATTGCAACAGCATTTAATGGAACAAGTTTTCAGAGACCAATTGACTTGAGTTTATTTATCCACTGTTGTAGTCATTGCCAATAATAACTCGGATGGATTTTTTTTTATTTTTGGCTTTTCTATTTATATTCTTTTTTCTTTCTTTTTTTTTTTTTTATAAATGTGATTGTTATTAACGCTAGAGATTTAACAAAGAACCTCGATGTTTTAATTGAAAGAGTCCTTTGAGCCTAAGATGACTGGCTGCCTGCCCCTATTGCTGGCCTTGGGTTCCCTTTCCAAGAGTGTGGCTCTTTGACCATTCTGGGCCCCTGGCTGACCAAAAAACGGGGAGCCATTGAGAATGAAGACCGCTTTTCCCTATAGCCCGGGTGGTGAGGATGCCATGGGGTTAGGAGCAGATGTGGGTTAAGCTCTTATAGGTGCCTAACAATCTCTTTTTTTATGTCTCTTAAGTTTGATATTAAGAAACAAAACTGTAATTCACCGTAAGTACTTTAAATGAGGGTTATGTGGTTTTTTTTTAATATGCTTTCATAAGTCGTGAATGCACACATTTTTTCTGAATGTAGTTGAGCAATCTTATTTTGTTGTGTAAGTAGATTTGTATGTGTTAGATGTTGTGTAACATGCATTTACTAATGTTTACAAAAGTCCACTGACTAGATTACATATGGATGGTGTATAGAGAGTGCAGGGATAGTGTGTTTTTTTTTGGTTTTGTTTTTGGTTTTGTTTTTTGAATAGCTAGCGGTTCTGATGGCTTTGTCGTGCTTCATGTCAGTGTGATATGTTGGTTGTATGGACAGGTTCTGTACAGTGGGTGGTAATCCCAGCGGGGGGGGCGGGCTGTGCGTGCTGTTGATTCTCTGGCCTGATCTGTGCCGCTCTGCCCTTGTCCTGCTGAAGGCGGTGGTTTCGCGCGCGGCGGGAGGGACCGGTACGGGCCACCCATGCGCACAGAGTACCGGCTGATTGTGGAGAACCTCTCCAGCCGCTGCAGCTGGCAGGACCTGAAGGTACGGCAGAGCCCCGCGCGCCCGCCTCACGCCGTTAGCACACCTACGTGCTGACAGAATTCGCCCCCACTGCTTACATGTCTGTCCCTACCATCGCCATGCCCTTTCCCTCCACCCCATCCCTTTCTGTTGTGGTGTTGGTACCTCCAGCGGTGTTTGTGATGGGTAAGGCCGGGAAGCAGTGTTCACAAAGATCCTGCACTCACATTTGCCTGAGTTTGATTCCCAGCCCTCGCTCAAGTGAAACTGACACCTTAATACTAACAGTGGACACAGAAAGCAGAACTGCTTGGTTGATGGAATTCCCCACCCAGGTTTCAGTGGTGGTTTTAGCAGTGAATTTGAGTTGTAGCCCCCCTCTTGTGCCCTGCCCCCTCTGCAGGACTACATGCGGCAGGCGGGCGAAGTGACATACGCTGACACCAACAAGGGCCGGAAGAACGAGGGCGTGATCGAGTTCAGGCTGTACTCGGACATGAAGCGCGCCCTGGAGAAGCTCAACGGCACCGAGGTCAACGGCAGGAAGATCCGCCTGATCGAGGATCGGCCCGGGTCCCGCCGCAGGCGCTCCTACTCCCGCAGCCGCAGCCGCTCCAGGTGAGGTCCAGCTCTGATTCCCTGCAGCCTCTCCGGGTGAGGTCCAGCTCTGTTCCACTGGAGCTCGGGCACTGAGGGACACTCTGGCCATTGCTGCTGATACCCACTCAAAATAGCGTTTGATAGAAATATCACCTTGCTCACTCATGTTGTAGTATTTCTTCTGTTTTCTGTGTAATATAGTGCCCTTTACTAAGGCAGTGTTACTGAGCGTATTAGAAGCAATGGAAAACCATAAGTTACAAAAGGGAATGGAATTCTGAAAGGGAACGAAAATACCACCAACAGAACAAACTGGTTCGTTGCAGTACAGGATGTTCCTTAAAAAGAATGTAATATTGACATATTTAAGCCGTAGATGCAGGTCTTAATGAGGTATCTTAGTATTATGTATGTTGATAGTCAGGCCTGCCAAGGCAGACCTTGCATCCCAAGTATGTGTTATCAGGTGAGAATACCGTGGAACGTGATCCTGTAAGAGACTGCGGAAATTACATTTGATTGAAAAGATAAGGGAGAACTAAGTCTAAAAGACAAAAATGCTGCAGTATTTTGAGTCCTTTACGGCAGATGTAGGATCACTCCCAATCCTTACCCCAACCATAGAGGGTAGTGGGTGTGTGGCCATCTGGTTCAGTAGCTGAGAGCAAAAGTTTCCTACACAAACACTAAGTTGGACAGCAGTGTCCACATTTATTGCCATCGGGGTCTGTGATAAAAATGTGGAGGAAATACACGGTTTACCTATGACCCTAATGCCTGGCTAGCCATCTACAGTATTTTAACTGCATGTTATAATCCAGCTAGCTAAATGAAGCGAGCGGTATCATCCAGCAGGCTAACGCCCCCCTGTGGGACGATTCCCCCCCTCCCCCCCAGGTCTCGCTCCAGGAGCAGGCGCTCCCGGAAGAGCCGCAGCCGCAGTGAGAGCAGCAACAGCAGCCGCTCACGCTCCAGGTAAGAGAGCACAGCCTGTAAGCCCTCTCGTAGGGCCTTTCGCTTTACCCTTCTTTACATTTACATTGATTCATTTGGCAGACCGCTTTTATCCAAAGCGACTTACAAGTGAGGCAGGGTACAGTACCATCAAATAGCCCTGTGAGGAGTCGTCAATATTAGAAACACAGTATTAGAAGCATATGTTATATTTGCTTTGTTCTGCAGTGTAGCAATGTTTAAGGAGGAGGACTGGTAACCGAAAGGTTGCTGGTTCGATTCCAGGCTGGGGCACTGTTCCTGTACTCTTGGGCAAGGTTCTTAACCCACAATTGCCTCAGTAAATATCCAGCTGTATTAACAGATAACATTGTAAAAAAAAACCTGTAACTGATGTAAGTTGGTCTGGATATTGTATCTGTAATATTCCTTAAGTCTGCACTAGGCTAACGAGGCCTTGGCGACAGTCAGTGTGTTTTTGTCTTAACATCCTGTTGTGGCTCCTCCTCTTCCTGCCGCAGGATGGCGTCCCGCTCTCGCAGCCGGAGCCGTGACCGTAAGAAGGTGCGCGGCCGGCGGGAGGGGGAGGACCGGAGCAACGGGGCACGCCGCAGCCGCAGCAGGAGCCGGGACAGGAGGGTGGGGCGCAGCCGGAGCCGCAGCCCCAAGAGCAAGAGGAGCAAGCGGGACGGGAAGAAGAGCCGCAAGGAGGAGTCCGGCTCCCGCTCGCGCTCCAGGTCCCGCTCCCGGTCCCGCTCCCGCTCGGGGAACAAGGATCGCAGCCGCAAGTCCGGCTCCAAAACCCGGGAGGCCAAGAGCGACAGGGAGGAGGAGGGCAGCGGGGGCGGCGCTGAGAGGGGATCCCGCTCCCGGTCCCCCTCCCCGCCCAAACCCAGGCTCAAGTCCAAATCCAAGTCCAAGTCCAAGTCCAAATCCAAGTCCCCCTCACCCCCCAAAGCCAGATCTCGCTCCCCCTCGGCCTCCCGCTCTGAATCCCGCTCCAAATCCCGTTCCCACTCGCGCTCCCGCTCTCGATCTCGTTCTCGATCCCAGTCCTGAGGTGCAGAACCCCACCACCCCCCCACCCCCACATTTGTCCCTTTTTTGTTTTTTGATAAATAGTTGTAGGATGACAGGACACTCCTGCTTGATGTGTCTATTACATATATATATGCTTCCCTTTCTTTTCATAATTATAATAAATCTTTTCTCAGTAGTGCTGTCTCTTAATGGAGGTGTTTGTAAAATATGAAGTATGTGAGTTTAGTCTGAGAGGGTATTGCTCAGATAGGTTTTTATAAGTTGAAAAGTGTCTAAAAAAATACCGTAATAGGTGTCTTAACCTTTGTATTGCATACCGTGTTGACAGCATTGTGTGGGGTGGGGTTCATGTGTTTTTATTCTGTTGCATCCTTCAACTTTGTGGGAAATCCTTTTACCAGTTACTTAAGAAAAAAAAATAAAAAATTGCCTGATACCTGGAATGATGTCATCATTGTTGGCATGGCCCCTCAGTAGGTCTCTTTTGCCTGTCTGAGTGTGTTTTAACTAGTGCGTAATCTATAAGGGACTGCAGAAAAGTGGGCTTTTTAATGTACAGATACCTCAAACTGATTAGATATGATAGAACACTTCACAGCATCAACACTAGAAATCTGCTACAAAATTGAGATTTCTAATCTTTTTCTTTTCCTCTGGGAGTAATGCTCTTATTTTTTGAGGCTAAGGGAAGGAATGCATTTACACTTTTATCAGCACAAACACCTTGATCGCATTTTTTTCCCACACACACACACGATAGCAGGTGTTCCAGAGCAGTGTTCAATCAGCAGCTCGGTGCAATCTTATTAAGGCTCAGCTGGAATGAAAGCTGGGGGGAAGCATTCAATGCCATTGCATTTGTTTAATGTTGCTGTCTGGTCCAATAGTTGCGCCCCATCAAACAACATATTTGTATCCATCAGGTATAATTGCAGCAATGGAATCTAATTTTATGTGTAGTTGTACAATAATGAATGTCTTGCTTGTAATGGCAGATGGAAATGTGGGGGAAAGTAATTTTCAGTTGTGCCATACTCAAGGAATGTGCTGTGAAACTGCTTCTTTGGTATGGTCGTAGTAACTGTCATGGGAGGGTGTTTTTGGATGTTGAACATTCCAAATGCCCTGTTATTTGCTTTATTAGAGGGAGGGTGGGGTCTGTAACACTCCTGTAACACTCCTGTAACACTCCTTGTACCATGTGTACAGGTTTGTGGTCTTTCACATGGAATGTCCAAACCTGATTTTTCTATATGGAATCAGAAGAGGGGGGGACAAAGACTGAGGAACTAGTTTCTCCTGAACTAGAACTGATGTGATTTCAACAGCGATGTTAGTCTGAAGTCTCAAGTTAAGTCTGCATGACTCATATTTGGTATTCAAATTTCTTGCTGCCCCCTAGAGGCGAAATAAAATAATACAGGATTATTTTAGGAGCTCAAGATCCTTCCTGCTGCCAATAAATTTTAGCTCCATCATGGGAAGCCTGTAAAATTACAAAACGCTTATAAAAACACAGAAGTATACAAATGCTCCGTAGCAGTGGAGCTATGTAGAATCATAAATGCTTCCCACTGCTATTTTAAATTTGTCTCATGCAGCACCAAAATTTTAAAAGACCACATTCAGAATACATAATACAGAATAAAAAGCATGCCAAGTTGCGTTAAGAAACACTGGATAGCTGGGGGGAGTTGTGCGTTGATTGTCTAGATTGTCATAAACAGGAAACGTTCGAAGCTGCATAGTGAACCTCCCACTTGCTCATTCCTCGACTCGGCCAAAAGATAGAGTGATATCACTCAGCCTCTCGTTTTTATTCAACGGTTCGTAATCATACCCATCCATTTTATTTTCCAAGATTTGAACTGAATTCATATTCTGGTTTTAGTCAAAATATCTTTTGATTTCGGATCAGCATATCGATAGCACATTTGTATATTGTATTTGTATATTGTCCTTGAGTACTTATGGCACTCAGTTTTGCTGTCACTAACGGTCTCATTATGATTGGCTGCAGCCAGGACTTTGCTTGTTTGAGCCTGTTGAGCACGCCTGTCCTTAGACAGTCAGTTTTCAGTGCTGTGCATGACTTTCGGATGGTTTTGTGGTTTTTCAGTCTATGACCCACGGTTCAGGCATGTTATAAGCTTGACCTGTAGATCCATTACATAGTGTTCAACAGTAGCAGGCTATTTCAGTAATTTGAAAGGGTTTATGACAGATGCGACTATTCAGACTTAGGCCAATGTGAAACGAAAATGCCACTTGCCGAAAGTGATTGGATTTAATTTAGCTGTATTTCTTCATGCATTAGACGATTAAACAGTTTATTGCTATAGACACAATTTCCTACTGGCTAGATTTAAATTTATTCGTTAACAATAAAGTATACAACAGATTCGTATGTATTTTACGGGGAAAGGCTACTGAGGGCTTCTTGTTTTGTTCTGCGGTTTGGGTTTTGCTTGCAAAGTCGGCATGCCTTTTCTTAAATGTAATATTAAAATGACGGATATCCCGCTATTTACTGCATTATTTACAATGCCCTGAGCAGTGGGGAAAAAGAATCAAAATCTAAAATTAAAAATGCAGTGACCATTGAATCGGTGTACAAGTCGACGGCGTTAACGCAAAAAGAAAGCACAGTAGTTTGACAGCAAAAACATGTCAAGGGATGTCTGGTGGAGGGGAGGCGCCACAGATGGAAAAAAGAAAGGTGGATTGCTCAGTCGAGTTCAGGATGGGATAAGATAAAAAGGCAATCAAACGCTGTTTTAAAACGCACGCATTGCGCACCGTTAAGAGTGATGGTCTCCGGGGGTGCTGATTGTTAATACCTTCCCTCAGAAGGAATTTACGGAGGGCACAGTACAGCCTGTGAGAGTCCGTGCTTTGGAATTTCAGTGGATTCCGCTACCCTCTTCGTGCTGCCCTGGCGGTTTTGGATTTATTGGCAAAGTCAAACATATCAAACTGCTCGACGGACAGCATGAGCCCTTAACATGTGTGCTCGAAACCGAGTGTGGAGATCGAGCTGAGCATAAGGGGGGAAGGTGCGCACCGGAGGAACGCAACACCCAAAGGCAAGTAACCCCGTCCAAAACAACAGCCGCTTTACACTTAAGTTTAGAATCGACGGTGTTGTTCACCAGACTATAATATTTTCCTCAGTCTTACATCTCATCGCTGCTTAACTTCAAGTTTGTCAGGATACGTGAAAGCGCCCCTCTTCACCAGCATTTGGAAGTATATCAAACGCATTTTTAAAATTTTAAATAATTTTTTGAAAATCGAACAGATCCATTAAAACCGTCAGAAGTATATGTGCATTTTATCCAGTGGAAAAGAGGAAATAGCAAATGTTCTCATCGTTGACCTTTATGAGAGAATTTGGTGGAATCTTGATTTGGTATGACGTGACTATGGCATACTGTTGGCTCTCCATATAAATTTACTATGTCAGTTTTAATAATTAATTTATCATTGTGTGTAGAAACGAGACATAAGATTAAGAATAATACAGCC
Organism: Megalops cyprinoides; assembly: GCF_013368585.1. NCBI lineage: Eukaryota > Metazoa > Chordata > Actinopteri > Elopiformes > Megalopidae > Megalops > Megalops cyprinoides. The sequence continues at coordinate 9,360,341 of NC_050603.1, forward strand.
TAGTGCGTATTTCAGGTAGTAGCCGCTGGCAACGCAGTCTTAATCAGTGTAAATGAAACATTGAAGTTGTAGCAATACATTCGTTTTCCCCTTTAACCAACAGCTCATTTGGTGTGTGCAGCATGGTCAATGCTTTCTGCTGACGCTGTTCCTTAAATTGATCATGACGCGAGTTATTGAGCCGTGTTATCCGCACTGAATCTGCGCTTACCAGCGCGTCTTGCCTTGGGACACTCAACTGATAATTGCGCCGGAACTTGACAGCGGTGGAAATGACCTTTTGAGAAACCAAGTGCATGCAAGGTAAGGGTAGAAAGGAAATTTGTCTGGTTGCATATTGCAAATTTGCATATTGTTTCCCGTATATACACAGGTAAAACATTATAATCGAGATAATCAGGCGATTAGAAGAAAATCTAATGTAGCCTGTTTTAGAATAGAATTTGTCTCTTCGAGAAGAGGTACTATGCACCTCACGCAAGGTACTAAAAATAGTATTAGAGATTATATTGCACAAAACCTTCTTCATGATATAATTTTAATTCAGTAACGAAGTGGTTGCATTTATACTTGAATATGTGTCATCTAAAGAGAAGAGATTCTAGCAAATGATGGGGAAAAACATGTTCTGTATATGTGTATGGTTAAGCACTGATTTTTGATTTGATTTTATATGGACATATAAATGCTAAAATAAATGCTAAAATAGCAATGAAATATAAATATGTGTTTGTGAGGTTGGAAACCCAATTAGGACTTGTAAGGAATCACATAGGTTACATAAAGAAGAACATTATGAGAGCATAGAGTGCGTAAATATTGAAGACATTGTATATAACACAAAATGACGTTAAACTACATGAAAATCAACACAACATGCTGATATGGGATGACATGGAGCATGAGGAGTTTATTTATGGTATTTAATTGATTGAGTTAATAATGAGTTTTTCAGCTGCCTGTGGCATGCCAAAGTCAAATACATGAAATTACTGTCATTTAGCAGACGCTCTTCTCCAGAGCAACTTACATATGCTACAATTTTGATGTGCAGTCCATTTATACAGCTGGATATTTACTGAGGCAATTGTGGGTTAAGTACCTTGCCCAAGGCAATGCCCCAGCAAGGAATTAAACTGGCAATCTTTCATGTATTAGCCCTTCTCCTCACCACTATGCTACAGTGCCACCCCGAAAGCAATTCGAGGTGTTTGCTAGATGGGAATGTAATGTTTGATGCATGAGGTGAGCTAAAAATGGGGCTATCATTCACCAATGTATCATTCAGTTTCTTCATACCTACAGTATATCATGATCAGCTTGAATTTGTTTGTTCTTTTATAACTTGAGACTGTTGTTAGAGCTTGGTTTCCATCATGGAAACCAAATTCAAACAACAATTTCATAATTCCGGTTGTTTTGCCTTTACAGTGAAATACAGCTGCTAGCAGCATTGACTGCAGGTGGAAGCACCAAACGCCCCTGTCTCGCTATGACTGGCATTATAATACTGATGAGTAATAACTCCTGGAGACAGATTAGTGAACGTCTGCATGTGCAGACATTAAACAGTCTAGGAGAGGATGCAGTCAAACAGGACCTGTTACACTGAGAATTATCACCTCAATAGATAACATTCAGTGGTTTGTCATGGCTATCTTTTGTTGAATATTACTGCAAGCTTTTGGAATGTTTGGGTGTGGAGTGAAGTATGTCCGTGTGAGATTTCATGCTGATGTGTTTCCATACGCTGTTAACTACATGGATGAAATTTTGCTCCAATTGCGCCCAACAGATGCCATTAAAAGTTTAATCTGCAGATTTTGCACAAAGTTAATAAATTGATTATTTTACAGCAGCCATGTTGTTAGAGGTGGAAACATATGTGAAAATATGCAGTGTCCATGCTGATCCCTTTCCTCTCTCCGCAGGGTCCTGGTACAGAACATGACAGCCACTGGAGCCAAGCGTTCCATGGGGACTCAGGGAACCCGGCCCTCTCGCCCACGGCTGTCCCTCTTTAGCCTGCGCTCCAGGAGAAGGAAGGAGGGCGCCATCCGTGCCAGGCTGCGCATCAAGTCCTCACCAGGGGCCTTCCTGGCGCTTGGTGCTTTTGTGGTAATTGTAGGCGCAATGGTGGCAGCAGTGGGATACTGGCCATACCAGGCTCATCAGGCAGGGATTCTGGGTCCGGGCAGCGCGGGGGGAGGGCTCGGTGACTCCCAGGTGGCAGGGTGGAGCCTGGGAGCCATGGTCGGCCCCCCCCACAGCGAGCGCATGAAGCTGTTGGGCCCAGTCCTCATGGGCGTGGGGCTCTTTATCCTCATCTGTGCCAACAGCGTGCTGTACGAGAACCGTGACCGCGAGACGCAGCAGCTGGTGAGCCGAGCGCGGGCTGTGATCTGCACTGTGTCCGCCTCCGTGCCTCCTGAGGCCCCGCCCTATGGCCACGCCCTGACCAAACATTACCAGTGGATGGCCACTTTACCTGCCCCCAACCTCGGCCTCTGCCACTTGGGGCCGCTAGTGGGCTCCGAGCCTGTGCTGTGGCAGGCACAGTTCAGAGAATTCAAGTGGGCTGACATTGGCCACTCCCCAGCAGCCCCGTTGACCAACCACGAGCCCCACGGGGAGTCCCCCTCGCCTCCTGTCTCACTTTGCTCTGCCCACTCTGACTCACCCATCTCAAGTCATGCCAGTCCCCCTGCACTGACCGCTGTGTCACTGACAGTGCCTGGAGTGGCCCCTGAACCTGGATCCCAAGAGAGAGATGGCTGGGACATCAGAGCACCCCCTCGACGTTGCTACAGCCTGAGCAGCAGGACTGTACCACGCCAGGATGGCACCCTCGGGAAGGAGTCTGGTTCACATGTGTGTCTGAACATGATGGACCCACAAAGCTGGTCTACAGACCTGGATAGGGCATCAAGACACTGCAGCTGGCCCTGGCTGGACCTCAACAGCACCAGGAGTTGCCTGAAGCTAGAGAGCAAGGAAGAGGTGGACACGGTATTGAACCTGGTGGAGCAGGAGTGATCTCATTGGTAGAAGACCTAAGGCCCCTCCAAGGATAGTGGTTACCAAGGCAGCCATATTGGTGGGGGAGGGGGTGACACTGTGGCCAACCATCTTGGTCAGGCCAATGCTGAGGTTATTTTTAGGGTTGCCACTGATCATTTGGAAGTAGAGATCTTCCTGATGGGGTTTTGAATTTGCTCCTGCTGACTGGGGAGCTAAGGAGAGTTCAGTTCTTCACTGTCATTCGGATGTTTGGTGGTACAAGGCTACCAGTCTGCAGCCTGTAGTCTGTGTTTAGTCAAAAATATTCCCAGATGATGACACACAGACATAACCTCTGCTGAAGTGGAATCAATTTTACAAAATTCATTTGTACAACTGACTTTGTTGAAAGGAAGTGCAGACCCCGTATAGTCAAGGGGGAACACCTATTGGCTATTGAGCTTATGGAAGTGTGGGGTTCCAGTAAAGAAAAGCAGTTGTCTCTGGCACCGTAGATGTCAGATGTTCTCAGGACATATAGCAAACACACAGGAGATCTGTCTTTGCTGCGCAGTTTGAAGAGGTCCCCTAAACCAGAGTCCAGGAAGCCCTGTGGTGTTGAGTAGCATCTATGAGAACCAAGAGTGTGATTCCAGTCCTAAAACAGATGAGTTAGACACACCGAAATAATGAGCTATGCAAAACTTTGGACCACAAAAACACAAATGACTGTGTTTCTCACTGGAATGATGTAGTACAGCTTTGGCAGGCTGTTAGCTATAGGGCCAATGTGCATGAGCATTGATAAGCTCCCAGAATGCGGCCTGTTTTTCAGCACAAGGATATCACTCCCATTCACTCCAATGTGGGTGCAGTGATGGAGCATACAAAGGAGCCAGACCGGGCCAATCCGCCTGGACTCCTGGGAGAAGCAATTTCCACCCCCTTGTCAGAGTTGCCTGTTTTGTATGATGCTGTGTGTGACAGTTTGTGTCACAACTGTGTAACAAGCAATACTTGCCATCCTGTCAAGTCACCCACAGGCACAAAATTCCACTATGCTGATGTTGCTGAAAAGACTAAATACCCTGCAGCTGTGTTGTCACTTATGGTATCAAATCATACAGAAAAATAACAAAAGCAGACCCCCCCCCTTCCTCCCTCCCCAGCCCTGCCATCCAGGGTATGCATATAAGATGTCTGTATTCTACACAGGGGCTATGAGGACAGTACTCCTCCCGTGCTTTTCCCCCCGCTGGCAGGTAACCAAAGATTGCGATGGATGAGCGGTTTGAAAATGACAGGTAGCACAAGCCCCCCTGTGCCCTGCAGACTCCTGCATGCATGCCAATGCACTTCCACATGCCAGTGTCCTCCGCGTTGTAACCTGTGGCTAGTCTTTCCGGACCATTCCCTCCTCCCTCCTGCTTGTTCAAGTCTGGAATTAAAGTAGTTCCCTCATAAGATGTGTTATGGTATTTCTTCTCAGACACAATCCACATGTTTCCTCATGTTTTAACATAAAAAAAAAAACAAAAAAAAAAAACAATGCCGTGTTTAAACGTTGGGTTTATAGCCCCTTGAACCAAGCCAGCCTCATGATTCTTCTCAGAAGGGCTCTCGAGGGACTTGCACACCCCCTCTTCACAAGCATGCCGTTTCCCCTAACACCGGCTTTTCATTCGGTATCTGACAGCCCGTAAAATGGCAGGCACGTACCACGCTCTTACTGCCACTGTTCAGAGCCCTCCATTTCTGTCGCAGAGATTCAATCTGTGACCAAAGCCAGAGGGAGCTGCCTCACCTACATTAGCATTTGGCAGGTAATCAGAATCTCTGAGACAATGTCAGAGGTTGATACAGCTGGAAAAAAAAAACTTTCAACAGAAAGTCAAAGAAAGCTCATAATAAATAGCAAATTTGCGTGCGCACACACACGCACATACACACAGAAACACATATATATTCATGTACAGTATGTATAAAATAAAGATGGACATACAGATAAATCAATAAGGATCAGCAAAATGAAGAAATGATTAGTTCACAGAAACTATGAGAAATGTAGCCGTCCACTATTACCACTATTCTCCCCTCTCAAAAAAAAAATCTAAGACCATTTCCAGAAGACAGAGAAAGAGCCTTGTCATCTGGATTACTGAATGTGAGAGGCTATCTGTGTGGTGTTTTAAACTGTTTTCACAGCAGTTACACCCTGAACTCAGCTTGGCTGGCCTGCTTACAAGAGCCGATGGGATGCAGGTGTCAGTTAGGGAATGGATTCAGGGCATGACAGGGGAAAATGGGAAGAATGAAAAAAAAAGGAAAAAAGTCTGACATGTTCTGTCCTTGACTAACAGCCAGGGGGCTAGACTTAAGAAGAGCTTTCTGAGTAAACTCTTGCTCCTTTCAGAAGCTATGCAAAACACCCCTTCAGAGTTCTCTGAGGGTGTCAGCTGAATAAGGCAGAAAGCTGTTTGATGTCAACAGGCAGAAAGGAATTTTCACCTCAGGTTTCAAAGCTAGCTTCTCACAAAAGGTCAACGTAATTGCGTGGCCTGGACATATGCTTCAGCATTACAGGCTGCAGTGTGTGGTCATCTTTGGACTTTATTCGTCAGTACAGGCTGCAGTGTGTGGTCACTTTTAGACTTTATTCATCAATACGATGCAGTGTGCAGTCACCTTTAGACTTGAGAATTCTGCATTATGCTGTGTGCTCAGATAGCTTTGGGACCTGTGGTCTGGCTCTGCTTGAGCATTATGCCCCAGTGTAGGGGAAGTAAGATTGGCAGATTGGGTCACTGCATGGATGCCCCACTGGCCTCTTTCCCATTCCTTAGCCCCAGAGAACACCCTGCACAGACTGTCCTACCTCTCCGAAAAGCAAATATACTGTACATTCATAGATGTTCACCACTGTGTCCCCATCAGCAAGGGACGTATGCTGTCACATATTCATTTTTCAGCTCATTTTCAAACACACCCGTTGTACACCTTCAGCTCAGAGTCTGAACAGCATTACACCCTGATCCTGGTGGAGATTTCTAAGATGCTGGTACCTGTGCGCAAGAGTGACTGGACACTGGTGCTTTTGAGGTCATAGGTTTACACCTGGTCTCAGGGCGAGGTTGTTGAACAGCCATCATCAGGCGAAATCTATACAGCAGAAGGGGAGAGGGAGAGGTGGTGTGCTTCTGAAAACAGCTGACACATCATCAGTAGGAGGAATTGTTCTGGTTTTATATTAGCTGGAAAGACTTGTTTGACAGATTTCTACAGTAATAATTGGTTGCAGAACTGGCTGAAAATTCCCTCTAGAATATTTGCTTAAAAGCTCTGTGTGCTGTATGCTTATATTGAATATTGTCTGCCCGTAGATGCTACTCATATTATACACTGATACTAAAATATATGCACATACATACATGCACACAATGATAAATAAATATATATACAGTATATATATGATAATAATGAATTAATTTACCTAAGATGTACTTTGAAATGCATTTATCATTTGTAAATATATGTTCCTTGTTATTTTTTCTGTTATGTTCTAATAAGCAACAATAAGTAATAATTAATAATTAGATCATATGAGCAGCACTGATTATAGTCAGGGTCATCAGTGTGGTCACCATGCTGGTATTCTCATCCTTGGAGCCCATGAGACAGTTTTGCGCACTTTGATGATGCGAGGAGAGACTCTACCCCTGGGAAAGGAGCATCTTCCTGCTCACGTTGACTCTGGAGATATTCAGGTTTCCTGTGTATCTATGTTACAGAGTCCCACACCTGAAAGATCTCTCCCGCAGTGTCCCGACACTAGGAAGTCTGAAATGCCTGCATGTGGCTTCTCTGTTCGCGACAAGCCATGGGAAGAGCGATGTATTGGCTCAGTATGTGTGCTTATTCCTTTGAAAGGAGCCAAGCCTTCTTGGATTACAAAACAGACCCTCCTGGTCAGAACTCTTCCTGCGCATTGTTGATGAGCGTTCAGGAATTCTTTGTCCTGGCCAATCACGACAGAGCTCTCTGGCATGAAAGAGACCACATGCTCTGGGGCTGACCGTTCCATCATCCCCCCAGATCAGAGCAGCAGCAGATCCGCCACTTCCTGTGTTTGTGTTTGCATGTGTGCGTGTCAGAGCACTGCTGAAGCTTCCCCCACCCCCGTGTACAGAGGCTCCCCTAAAATACCCCTTCTCCATTCACCCATGTCAGTTTTTTGAGTCAAACGGAACTCTGCAGCCCCCCCGCTCCCCCATAATGTCATTCTTATGTAAGGGGATCAATTTTGGGTAGAAGTTTGAAGATTGCATGAGAGTTGAAAAAAAATCTTTTTTATTCTGTCTCTGCAGGCAAATTAGCTGACATCAGACAGACGCTGAGGCTGATTTCAAAGCCAGCTGAGGGGACCGAATTTTGCATCGGGAGGAAAGTTAGCGGAGGTTGATTTTCCAGCAGGCTCTGTGCGTGCGCCTGCCCGAGTGTATTTTGTTTGATTTGAGCTCTCCTCAGTTTATCCAAGTCCCTTGATCTCAGGGGCGCAACCTTAGAAACAACACTCTTTTGGCTTAATTATTAATTGATTTTGCCTAAGGCAGTAAGAAAAGTAACATTTGTTTGCGATATGGGCTTTTCTCCATAAATTGTGCTTGTGTACACAAGACTTTTTTGAGTTTGGCATTCCAGCAGTATCTCAGAGAGGGGGCGATTTGTCTCTTTTACTAACAAGCTCCTCGATAGATACTCAGCCCCCACACAGTCCTCTGCAGGGACATTTTCGGCCGTGAGATCCTCCGCAGTGAGCTCTTCGGCAGAGATCTTCCACATCTTTCAGCGTCCCGGGTTCCATCATTATCTCCTCCCCTCTGCCACATCATTGTTAAGACGACACTATCAGCTATTTCCACTGTGCTGTTTTTCAGTATTTGGAATAAGTACTTGTCACGGTTTTTTGAGGGGTGCTTATGTAAGGGGGCCCGCATCTCGTTCTCTGTCTTCCCCCCCCCCTGCTGTTGTTTCGGTCTCTCTCTCCCTTTCTCCTTCCATATCCATATCTCTCTTCGTCTCTTTTTCTTTCCTTCAGTCTTTCTCTCCCTCTTTCTCTTTCCCTCCCTCTCTCTCTCTCAGCAGAGTTCAGCAAAAGCACAGCCCCCCGCAACCTACCCGCCCGTCCTTGAAACATGCCCATGAGCGACTTGCCCTTTCCTCCCTCTCTCTTTATCTTTCTGCTCCTCTCTGCAGCGGAGGAATGCAGTCTGAAAGGCGTTTGACTGCTCCCGCTCATACAGACGTGAAAGAGCCTGCAAGGCCCGGCCCCTGTGCCACACACGCGCACAGTCATCGTCTCCGACCTGCGACTGGAGGGGAGATCCGAAGCACGATCCTCTTCCGATCTGACACGGGGGGGCCGTGAGCGGGCGGCGGGACATTCTGCAGAAGGGCAAAGGTCACTGTCACGCTGTCTGTGGTAGGAAGATATGCCCGAAGGAAGGCTCTGTCTGGCACGTCACCGGAGTGAAGGGTTGACGTCCCGCGCTGCCAGGCCGAACAGGCGGGAAAGCTGAGGTTGCCGAGGCGACAGCACGCAAGCTGGCTGTGCAGACCCTGCCATCGGATGCAGCCCAGGGCCTCACAACAGGAAGTGATTCTTCTGAGCACGCTCAAGAGCCACTTCACTCCACAGGGAAACCAGTACCTGCAGTGATCTATGTCGTATTTCACCTTCATTTAGCCTGGAAGGTCAGCTGAGAACTCATTCATCTTTTGCAATGACTACCTGGGGAAGCAAGTTGGTCAGGGAATGCAAAGGATTGTGTTGCCAACAACTGTAAGGGGGATGATCAATTAAATATATACACATTGATAGACTTAGGTGGAATGACTTTTATGTTACATGGATGCTGCCGAGTTTGTTTCAACATTTTAGCACAGGATTTCTGCATTAAAACATGATGCCCATTCTGTTCCCCCCGCCTCTGGCAAATGCAATTTCTCTTCCCCTGTGCACAGTGGCCATGTACTAGTGTCCTTGTCATGGACTGAACCATTTACATCCCATAGGGAGGGGGGGGTGGAGAAGGTGTGCACTCTCATCCTCTCTACTTTCTCCTCTCCTTTCATCTCCCACCAGGATGGGTTTCACGCTGGATAAAATGACGGTGCTAAAATCCAACAAAGCTAAAAAAAAAAAAAATGCAGCGGGAGGTTTTTGACAGGGCATTTCCGGCAAGGGAGGCATGAATATGAGCATGCGAGAGCGTGCCATTGAGTCCGTTACATAACCCTGACAGGCAAGGCCGACGCTGAGAAGCGTCTCTGATAACAGCGATGGCGGGTCCTCACATTTCACTCCGTGCCTCGTGCAGCTGGCGCAACATTAAGGAGAGTGCATTAGGAAAAAGGAACGCTAAAAATGTGTTCCCTGTGATTTTGTATTCCGCACGTATCGGCTTGTTTTACTTCTTAACAAAGACGGCGGGGGAAAGAGTGCCACTCTGGGAGACTGAGGCACAGTTAATCTGCTTGAACGCAGAGCCGGTCCCCTTCCACCAGACAGAAACGAATAAACGGCAGTGCTATGCTTTGCTTTGAAAGAATTCTGTCCTTTGTTTAGTTAATATCTTTGTTGTTTATAGATGTTCCCCCTCGCCCCTGGGCTTCGACTTGGACCGATACTATATCTCCGCAGCTCTCCATTTTTACGGTGCATTAGACAGGGCTCAACAAACTCTGTCAAATCACAAAATGATTTCAAATTTGATTTACCGGCGCATGCCTAAGCGCTGTAGAACTGAGGCCAGGGCCTGCAGAAAGTGAATGAGTTTCTGATGCCAAGAACAGAGTGGAGCCTCACAGAGCCACTTCAGATATTATCTATCAATCATTCTATATGATAACTGGACTGTGCTTTGTGTGTTTCAGAGAGGGAGATCTTTTTATGAAAGAAGATCTTGTGTCTGAGAAAAGTAGTGTATCTGATGGATGTGGGTGTATTAGTGTGTGTGTGTGTGTGTGTCTATGAGTGTTCACGTGTGCATGCATATGTGTTTGTTAGTAACCGTGTATGTGTGTTTGCAACTGTGTGTGTCTGATAAACACCACACAGTGGTCATCTAAGCCGCGATTTCACAGAAACCAGATTCTCCCTCTTTCTGAAACTTCCTCACTCCCACACTGATACAGGGCAGTGTAGCCACCCTCAGACCTAAGAGACACTCACAACTCCTCCTGATACAGTACTTCCACCCTGAAAAGTAAGAGAGAAACACACTTTTGCTGATGCAGCACAGACTTTATGTGTTCTGTGGGGTATAAAGCAGTTCCTGCAATTAGAGCAGGCTATTTCAGGGACGAATGAGGTGTGGAAGTATTGCATTCTTAGACATAAACAAACAAACAAAACTGCAAATGGAAATCGTATTTTCCCCAAAAGGGACACAATTAAAAGACGAGGTGTAGGTAGTACATTCAATATTAATATTTCAGATTTATGGGTGGTAAAAAAGAAGATGTGGAGGATGTCTCTAATGCCTGCAAACTCCAGAGGCCATTGGTTAAAGCGGTCTCCCTCGTGTCTTATACAGATCCCCTCTGGAACAAAGCTTTGCAAGGTTTCCAGGCAAGCTGTCACTGGGGGCTGCTGGGAAGTCAAAGAAATCGGAAACTGTTCCCTTCTTTATCTTTCACAGCTGCAGCAACCAGAGGGAAGCTGGGTAAGAGGGACAGAGCAACCTTTCTCCACATTAGAGAGGGGGAGAGGGGAGGAGGGAGGGACGGAAAGTGAGGGGGAGGAGGGAGAGGAGTTAGAGTGGGGGAGCAAAGAAAGGCGAGAGGGAGGAGGATTGAGGGGGAGCAGGGAGAAGAGATGAAGAGAGAAAATGACAGGAGGGAGAAAGGAGAGAAGGAGCGGGAGACGGGGAGGGGGGAAATGATGGGTGGTTAGGAAAAAATGACTGAGAAACAAGGTGAAGACGAGAGAAAGGATGGAAGAAACAGATGAAAGGAGTGAGAGTGGAAGAGACAGCCTGGCTGAGAGGGTGTGATCTAAACGGAGAAAGGCAACTTGCCAGAGAGAGAGGGGGAAGGAGGAGAGATGAGAGAGAAAGAGATGAGAGGAGGAAGAGGTGGAGGAGAGGGCAGAAGAAAGGAAGAGGTGGAGGAGAGTTTGGTTTGGTGTATCAGCAGCAAGGAATAGGCAATAACTCTGGCAATTTAGAATGGCACTTTTGACAGCGTGTTCTCAGCAGTCTCAACGCCAGTCAACCTGCAGCTCTGAAGCAGGACTCTCACAGGCAGATGTCAACAGCCATATGTCCACTGACCTGAGGTCAGCTGCACCTGAGGCGAGCCCGAGGCGTTTTTACAGCAAGGAATTACTGAATTTAGCAGAGCTCCCACGCAAATCTGACACAGACTTTCCATGACTCCTCAATGTCCTTTAAAGGATAAATGTCAGATTTTCCTTGGTTAGTTTTATTATTGCATTAATCAAATTCCCGTTATATTAGGCTGCTTTGAAGATGGAACCATGAAAGGTACTTCTCTGGATGCTTGCTTTTCTATGGCCCTTTATGAGAAACTGATGTTTTTTTGATTGTTTGAGTGCTTTAATTAGAAGTCTTTCCTTTCAGTATGTCATTGTGATTATTATTGGACCATATTAGACATTTTTACATTTGCATTTAGTCATTCAGGAGGCACTCTTATCCAGACCAATTTATAAAGTGCATACAAGAAGATTAGGCTAAGAGCTATGTTGCTGACAGTGCTGTTTTTTTCGAAGCCTGTAAACTGAAATGATTTCCTAAAAGCAGTCCTGAGCTAATGTTTGTGTGGCGCTCACTGCATGTTGCCAAAATGCCACCCGTACCAGTTAGTGAGAAAAGTTGGAAAAGAAAAAAAGTAAAAGTAAAGATTAAGTTTCTGATTGTTACAATTTCAGTGACATTCAGAGTTTCAAGGACAGTGGGATATTACACCACTTTCCAAGGCTTTCCAGGATGAAAAACGTATTCAGGGACTGCGGCGGGAAGCTGAACGCAGGTAAAGAAAGGGAAGCAGTCAGTTTAAGCCCTTTTCCACTGTGGTGCTGGAACCCGGCCAGAACAAGCTGAAGCCAAAGCTGGCTAACCCTGTAAAGCAGGATTGCTTTTGAATCGCATTATCTGCAGCTACAGCTGTAGCACACAGTGTCACAGGACTTCATCTGCCCTCCGAAAGCTGAGGTGAACCCCAAAAAAGAATAAGAATCCATTTTACCTCAATCTACCCCCAGATGTTTGCTGTGATCAGCAATGGAAACACGCTCCCTCCACCTCTCTGCTTTTACCTATTGCACCAATGCCAATGGATGCAGTGCAGTGCTTTCTGACCCCACTCACAGCATGCTTGTAATGATACCAGGCTAACCTGACATAAGTTAGCCCAGCAAAAAAAGGTGACAATAACCATAGCCTAAACCAAGTGAATCATTGCAAAAGGGGTATAATTAGCTTGGCTCTAGCTGTACGGTGGAAAATAGGTATAATGAGCCAGCCTGGTTCCAGCTCCACAGTGGAAAAGAGGTATAATGAGCCAGCCTGGTTCCAACTCTGCAGTGGAAAAGAGATGTAATGAGCCAGCCTGGTTCCAGCTCTATAGTGGAAAAGAGATGTAATGAGCCAGCCTGGTTCCAGCTCTGCAGTGGAAAAGAGGTATAATGAGCCAGCCTGGTTCCAGCTCTGCAGTGGAAAAGAGGTATAATGAGCCAGCCTGGTTCCAGCTCTGCAGTGGAAAAGAGGTGTAAGGGACTCTAGACTGCAGCATGTGCCTGTAAGCACGCCTGCAGTTCTGGGTGAGCAGAGAGAACACAGCCTCAATGACGCAGGGACGAGGGACTCTCCGAGGATCGGTGACGCAATCACCCCAAAGCCCCCAAAACTGAGGATTCTGGGAGTTTTGTGATTCGAGCAGAGCTCTCGGGACGTGATGAGGCCTCGGCTCAGGGCTGTCATTAATCACCGCGTTAGACAGCATCACATGCTGCCGCTGTCCATTTTGTCCGAAGGGGCTGAATAGCATGCGTTCCTGCCATTTCAGCATCGGCGGGGCAAATTAAAAGCGATCAGCTTTAACGGACGACTTAAAGGGCTCATTTAATTGTCTTTGTTTTGATGGATTAGCTCCAATGAGGATACATCCCTGCTTAACAAAGGAGAGATTAATTTCAGACTTTTCCTGGTTGTTCAGATAAGATGTGCGACTCTCACCCTCCCTTTGACACTTTAAACAGCAATTAAACCACGTTTAGCCCAAGTCTTAAATCAGGATTAAAGGATTGGAACTTCATCCTTGTCGACTTAGCATCCGGCTAAGATTCCTCTCCATGCACTTTCCCTGAGCCGGTGTCTGTTGGGAACATGGAACCAAGCCTCCAATAATCCTGGCCCCAAAAAGAAACAGACACCAGAGGCAGGGCTGTGTGAGCTCTTTTGTGGATATTGGTGACCCCTTGGTGAGGGTTCATAGTCTGTGAAGTCTGTTCCAACCCCTGTCTCTGACTTGACACTCAAGAACATCACTCCTTCATAAAATGCATGTTTTGAATGTTCCAGGTTTTGCTTCTAAATTCAAGAGGCAGAGTCAACTATGGAGAGACAGTCAGCTACATGAAAAAGACCTTAGTGTTTTTTTAGTTTTTTTTTTTTTTTTGGTACCATTACATTCCATTCATTGAGCAGACGTTCTTATCCAGAGCGATGTCCAGCACAAAAGAACAAAATGTATCCATTCAAGTTGAATGAGCAACAGTGTCAGACCAGGCTAACAACACTCCCAGACCAGTAAGTGTGAGCATAACACCATTCAAGCCCTACCACAACTTGTGCAGCCACAAGGGAAACCAAGTATACTATCATACATCAGTCACTATATCACAGAATCCAAAGAACATCAGGATACTACCTGTAAAATAAACATCAAGTAATACATGTATCAGGTGTTAGGGGGTGGGGATTGAGGTGGAACCGAGACACAGTCTGAAGAGGTGGGTCTTCAGTCTCTGTCAGAAGATAGCCAGTGATTCCGCTGTCCTGACCCCCATGATACCAGTTGGTGCCAACCTGAGCTCTTTTCGATCATGCAGGCTGCTCGTTCACATGGTGGCATCATTACCAAGTTCAGCTTCCTTTCACTGGTTCTCTCTGCAGTGATTTACAGCTGATTTGTTTTAACATAATGTGCTTGCTCCAGCCTATTTAAAAGAACCTCAAATTGTATAAAGCCACTATCCCTTTGATCACAAGAGGTTTTGCTATATAAGTGAAGATAAACAGGTTTTCTTCAGACGCTCCCCAGCAAAATATTAGCAGACGTATTCATCTCACAAACATCGTTGTTGTCTGGTAGCGCCAGAGGAGACGTATGTCAACAGCAACAAAACAATCAGACAGGCACACTAATTACAACAATCAAGGATTATGTAACAGCCTCGTTCTTTCAACATGTCAGCAATCCAGTGAACCATAATAATGATAACAGCTCCCGTGGATTCAAAAACTTATCAAAATCAGATGGATCCAGGATCCATTCTCGGCCTGAATTTTATGATCACACACAGTTATGCATAAATTGTTTGATCATTTATATTAGGTTGAGAGAGTTGCGACTGACCTTCTGTTCTTCAAACAGAAAAAATCTCCACAACAGAAAAAATGCTTTTGTCTCTGACATGAAATATCCTGCAGCTTTGTAAATGTTCCCACAGGACAGATAAGGGGTGCAGGCACATAGAGATCAAAAGTTTACAAAAATGTTTGCCAATTAAACTGAGTGTAATCAGCCACAAAGCCAGAGAACATTCAAATGAGTCTGAGAGCCCAAACAGTGCTGTGATGATAGAATTTCATGTTACATCTCGACACCAGAGGCTGCTTAGCAGAAACAATTAAACAAAGGCACCAGGAGAATCGGCTTCATGCCCGATCGGGGGTTATGTAACGATAGATGCTGAGGCCCATAGTGCAAATTTCTCAAGCTAACAAGAGCCAAACGCTGTGAGAACAAGAGTGTTGGGGAGGGTGGGCTGAGGATTACCCGGTGGCTGGTTTCGTTCAAGGTCTGCTCAGTTTGATTTGCACACCGGCCGTCCCCAATAATAAAAACAACATGGGTGCATACTCTCAAAATTCCAAGCGCATCAGATCAGAGACACAGAGAAACGACTCTCACCAGCTCCTCTTTGAAGTCACCCCAGCCAACGCTATTAAACTAGTACAAGTCCTCCAGAACTTTGTGGCTCCTCCCACTCTTGGTTTGGGTCTCTCCTCATGTCCCACTACTGGTTGTCAACGGTAGCCACTAATTTGATTTCACACCCTGGGATTGGTGCATTAGAAAATAAGCCACATACCCCTCCCACCTCCAGTATAGCCTGCATCGTCTCTCCCCACATCTCTTTCCTGTCCCTTCATAGCACTGTTAGTCTTTGTTTCCTACACTGACCAGAGATGTGACTCATTTGGACTGCTGTATTTTAGAGTCAGGGGTACCACAGGTAGCAGCTAAATTATTTAACAACAACACTATGCATTCTGTAGTTTACATTACCTTTACATTTGTGTCACAGGTATAATTCTAACATTGTTCTTAGTAATTGTGTTTTAATACATTTTGCACAAGTCATCCTATTTATGGGTGTCTGCCAAAGCACAGCACAGCACTAATGGGGAAAGTAAGACAGACAGACATATAGACAAGACACTCATTTGCCTCTTGGAAACCCCTGCTGATTCTAATTTATTTTCTTTTTTATTTATCCTAGTTCCATAACATTATGTTTGGTTTTGAAAATTTTAATCTCAGTAGAAAACGGAAATGTTATTTTTTGGCAGAAAAACGACAACTAAAAAGTATTTTCAAATCACCCCCGTGTTGACCCCCCCCCCCTCCCCCCCCACCCAGAGATAGTCACGGCAGGCTCGGGGCTGTGGGTGTGTTCTGTCATGTAGATGAGGCGACAGTAGACCTGCGTTCGCAGTCAGTTCCCACAGGGGATACACACCAGACCCTCCTCTCCAGCCTGGAGAGTCACCCACACCCCATTACACAGGACAGGCAGACCATCAGTCACACCCCTGCTCTTGGTCACACCCCTTGCCTCTATAACCATTCAGGGTGTTCTGGATAAATATGAGATCAGGATATTTCTGACCAGGATATTCTCTCACGTTCTCTGTATATGTACAAACAGACAGAGAGAGAGGAGTGGATGATGGAAGAGGAAAGAAGAGAGGATAGAAGACAGAGAGAGGAGGATTAAAGAGGAAGAGCAGAGAGAGAGACAGAGAGAGAGACAGAGACAGAGAAAGAGAGAGAGAGACAGAGAGAGAGGGAGGGAGAGAGTTATAAATTCCCTTCTTTGGTAGCACCTGGACCTTCCTCATCATAACCTGAAGAAACACTGGGTTTCAGGCGAACAGGTCTAATCGCACAGCCTCATACAGTCTAACACAGCCTCCTTTCCTGCGTGCGTGTGCCAGGTATGAGCTGTCTGTCGCAGATGACTGCACTGTGCAGACAGCTGTCAATCTTCATTGCCCTCCTGTGGTTAAACAGAGAGGGAGACAGAGGAGAGGGTGAGACTTAGAGAGATGGGGAGGAGGAGTTGGAGAGAGAGAAGGCCTCTGTGTGCTGCCCTGACAGAGAGGTGATGGAGTTGATGAGCCCTTAACTACAGCTATGAGTCATCATCAGCAGCTACTGGAGTCTGTCCTCAGCACCTAACAGCAGATCCAGGACTAGCTTATGCAAACTCAGTTGTACCCCATCCATAATATATGAAAAAGCAGGCAAGTTGACAATGACCCAGGGCCAGTACTTTAGCACAGTCCCATTGATACCAGTACATGAAGTTGCAACACCTTCACAGTGTGTCCCTCTAGAGATCACACCGGGGAATTACAACCCTGTGAAACGGGGAGGTAACCCTGTTACTGAAGTCTATTTGTTCCATCCAAGCCCTTAATCGCACAACTGGATGAATTATTGCATTAAATTTATGCAGTATGTTGTTCATTTGTAAATGCTGATTACCTTAAGCACACACTCATTAATGCAACTATGTAATGAACTCACAACAAAAATAAGAAACATCCCTGGTACTCCAAGACCACAGCTGCATACCCATTTTAGAATACTGAGCAGAAGAGATGGGTGCTTTTGGGCAAGAATAATTACTGTCCCTGTGCAGCAATACACTATAATAACTCCAATTACTGTAAGAAAGAAGTAAAAATCATGTGTTTTAAGCATACAGGCACACAAACTTTCAGAGAGGCAACACTGATGTAAAAGGAAAACCAGTCTGTTTTTTTTTTGAGATTTCATTAAAATTTTATTTTCCAGGTTTGTTTTGCCATCTTTTCAGAAAATGAGGATGAGAAAGAACACAGATGAAAGTGAGTTCATTGTGCAAAATGTCCTCACTGCCACTCCAGGGTTTTATTGCAGTTTTGCACCAAAAAAAATAAAAGTGTGGAAGAAGACAGATCCCTCTGGAGAAGGGAGATCTCT
Source organism: Megalops cyprinoides (assembly GCF_013368585.1). NCBI lineage: Eukaryota > Metazoa > Chordata > Actinopteri > Elopiformes > Megalopidae > Megalops > Megalops cyprinoides. Next base: position 9,377,903 of record NC_050603.1, read on the forward strand.
CTCTTCAGCAACACTTTTAAGTCTTCTACCGAATCACTAAAAGTAACGTCAGGCATCTCTCTACATATCTGCTATTCTAAACACGAAAAGAAAATATGCGAAGGAGGGAAAGATATTCTTTCTACTTCATACGCATTGTCATACGCATTAAGTGTCCATTTATAAAATAAATTTGACTTTTCACTCACATTTCAGTTTTGGCAGTCCAGAAATATACAAATGCTTATCTCCACTGCAACATTTAGACAAAACCAGGTTCATTAAAAACAGCTGCCAGGAATTACAAATGGTGTCATTGCTTTGAGTGCAGTCCTTAAGTCCGGCTAGTTTCAAATCAGCACACTAAATGGACACAGGAACAGAGGCACCAGGAGGAGTTTCTCATTTATAAAACTTAGAAAAATAACTCAGAAGCCCAGCCAATCAGTAGCCACCAAATATTGGCAATACCCTATTAGGAGGCAGAGCGACCTGCTACTCAGTAGTACATTGATTCAGTGTAGCCATTAGTGTATGCTGGCCTGATATTTCCTTTACAGAACCAGTCAAAAGTTTGGACACTCATTCTTTATTTTTAATATTTTCCTCATTTAAGAGTAATAATAATATATAAATAACACAAATGGCATTATGCAGTGACCAAAAAAGTGTTAAACAAATCAAAAATATCTTTTATTTTACATTCTTCAAAGCTGCCAAAAATATTTTTAAAAATAAAAATTTATTTAGAAATAGACAAATATAATTAATGAAGTTGTTTCCTAACAAACAAATTTCAAGCCACTAAGCACAAGTCTTTAGATCAAAAAGTCTCTGAATGCATGTTTCCCATTATCTTAATCAGGCGTGTCCAAACTTTTGACTGGTACTGTATGTGCATAGGAATGGCATATTTATAGGTCTGGCACTGACATGAATAGAGGTAAATATTCAGATTGTAAGAGAGAGAGTATGGAGATAAACATGGTTCAGTTTGTTGTTCTCATTGCTTGGAAACTGGGTGGATGGGCTTGTAATCTGATAAACCGAACCAAAGGTAAGTGGAGCAAATGTTGTGTCACCCATAACCACTCCCACACTCGCTCCCCTACCTCATCGACAGGCCTCTGCTGAAGAGCTCTGCATGATGGAGTTTTGTGTATGCCATTGGTTCAAATATTGTTGACTCGGACTGCAAACAACGTCTGCAATCCGAGACTTCAGCTGCCTCTGCTGTGACGTGAACTGGCCTCTTGGGACGAGCTGGCCTTTTTGGTATTCGAATAAATCACGCATCTCTGTAAACATGGCCAACCACGAAATTCCACCATAATCGCTCGCTGATGTTTCTCAGTCTCCAGTGCCAGACTGTCTGTGAAGCCTGACTCGCTCCTTCACCTAAAAACATCTGTGGTGCTCTGCTCTCTGCAGTCTTTTCATTGATCCCACTTCAGAGAGTATCTATGGTGTCTGAATAACAACATGACTTGTCTTAGCAATGTTCCTAGCATGTGGAAGTCATTCTTCTCAACCAGGTACCGATAATGACATACTTTTTATGTTCGTCATACCAAGGTGTCCACAAATGAAGGAAATATACATAAAATAAGCTATATTTCCCATGTTGTCTGGGGACAAGTCCAACAGCTAGCAACCTCTGTTGACAAGATTTTTTGAGGGCAAGCTGTTAACTTTTTGCCCTGAGCTGGAAACGGTGTGAGGAAAATGACCCATGTGGATTTGGACAATCCTACGGTTTAACTAACTACCACCAAGGTGGGGATTCTGGCCTTGAGAGAACCAAAGGAACAACCTGGGTCTCTGTTTATGGGCAGTGAAAAGTCTGGAAATCAGTCAGCTGGTTCTATGTACATATATACAGTATCAACGAAGTACCAAAAACAGCATAAAGAGAGAAAGCACATTCTGTTCTCCTAAAAGCTCAATGTGTGACACGAACTCAATGGGCAGCGCATTATCTTTTTTTTTTTTTTTTTTTTTTTTTGCACATTTCATTTTTCAGTGATGACAATGAGAGCGGGTTCAGGCTCAGAAACAGGAACCTCTACATGAAGCTCAGCTCATTAATCTTCCACTTCCTGTCTCCGCACAGACCGGGCTAAAAGGGCACGGCACAAAAGAACGAGACAACACTCCGAGACGACAACACCGCACAGCAAAGAGGCCGAACACTGAAAAACAGAAGTGCTGACCTCTTCATCGGCCTAAGCATGGTTTACGGGGACATTTTGTATACCACAGCATGTAGAGTTTGGCTGCTCTTTCTCCATTTACTGACTTCCTTTCAGGATGTGTCAGATAAGATGAACTGAGAAAGTACACAAATGGCAACAAGATTCCAGATGAACAGAAAGTATGTTTTTGGTCAGTTTTAACGAGATACATCTTATCTGTTATTACTAATTGGTCCACTGAAATATTGAGGGACAATATGTGTTGGCCAGAAAAATCTATATTTCAAAAAGGACATGTGCTCAGTATTCAATTACTTTATCTCTAAGTAGCACTATATTCACTCTTGGATTAGACTAAGCAGCCCAGTGGATCTCTATGGTTCACACTGTGGATAACCACATTCTGCCCCCTTTAGACAAAAGGTAGAAATACACAATATGACCAGGAAACGAAACCTTGTCTCTACATTTCACGGTTAAAATAACATGCCTTTTGCAGGCGTAGGCCTGCTGCTGCACTCAAAATGGAATGTTCTGTTTTCCCCATAATCCAAAAATCAGACAACCTATCAGTTCTACAAAGCCTGGATATCTACAGCACTGCACTTATGAACACAAAAGGAGACCAAAATCAGATAAAAATATAATCTAGAAAAATGCACCTTCAGTATTTCCCCACATTCCCACACTCCCTCTCTGAGAAATGGCAACAACAAATAACACTACTATAACTAAATAAATATCAATCACAGATTAAGTTACATTTTAAAAAGAAAGAAAAAATAGCCCAGTTTTTTTTTTAATTGAATGCAAACATTCTCGAGTGAAAAATAAGAAAGAGAAAAATAGTTTGGCTACATCCATTTCAAAGATTATAAATAAAATGTTGAATTTTTTTCACTGAGAGCCTGGACAGATGACCCGGACATGCTGAAGCAGAACTCTGTTTCCCACAAATCCCTCTGCCCTCTAGAGGGTGTTCAGTGACAGGTCAGGTTCAATTTAACCAATTAATCATCCTGAGGGAAAAAGTGCAAAAACTCATACAAACAGTAAAAGGTTACAAAACCCCTTTGTCATTAGTAAAAACCGGATGGTGGAATCTGGGGCCATTTCAGGTGCTGGTGATCCACTCCGGGTTTTGGCAGTGAGTGGAGAAGGAAGAGTGGGGAATTGTGGGAAATCAGGGACCATCAGATGATGAATCCTGGAGATTGCCCGTTGGTTTCCAGGCAACCAAGATTTCCCCCACCCAGTGTTCCGCAGTGCCTTAAGAAAATGGCTGGGAGAGGCAGGGTCAGAGTTTTGGGTTGAGAGTTGAGGCAGGTTGGGTGGGTGCAGGGGACCCTCTGGTTGGCTAGTCGGGGTTGTTGGAGGTGGTGGAGGCTCACTGCGGAAATGCTGGTTTAGAATCACGCCAGGATGGGGGGTGGGCAGAAGGCAGGCCTGTCTGTTCACATTATTGAGGCTCCCCTGATGCTCCCCTCGAGAGCTGTAAGGACAAAGCTTCAGTCAAGTTTTATTTTATCCATAAGCACGTCCATGGAATTCTCCACCACCTTAAATGAAACTGAACCCGGGACCTGGACAGACTACAGCCAGCACTGTACCCAGATCAGTGATATCAGAAATGTTGCTATGAGCAGAACAGAGGCATGGTTTGACAGGGCGAGGGGTAATGAGGCACGTCCTGTCTGAAAAGGACTGAAAGGTTCGAAAAGAAAAAGAACAAAGCTGAGACAAAACACAGGGGATTTCACAGTCAGACCGTAGAAGGTGGAAGCCAACAGGAGAGCACATCTGTACACACACACACATACTGTTAAACATGTACATATCTGTATATACACACCTTGAACACACTGGCATTCAACACACAAAACACAGCCAATTCAACAGACATTCACATATACACACACACACACACACACACACACACCCTAGACACTCCACATTTGAACACCGTAAACACTCTTACAGCCATATACACCTCATACATAACACTTTGACTAGATAAACACTAAAAGGAAGAAAGCTGGCAGCTGAATCTAAACCCTTTATTAACTGTCAACATGTTAGCAAACACTAAAAGTTTTTTTTTTTATATTTAAGAACATACTTAAATAAAAAAAGTATTAAATATTAAGCACATACTTGTACATTTATTGTGTACAACACACGTTTAGATGTGGATTATTCTAACTAGTATACTTGTAAATACCCAAAGATGTTTTAGTTACATTAAAAATGTACACAACACTTCTTTGATTCTACCTGAGTTCAGAATAACTGTCAATAATCGTGATTTATTGTGGCAAGATGGGGAAGAATTAGAGATAGGCAGTACGTCCAGTCCGAAATGGACCTCGGAGCGATATGGCTAAAGAAACGCAGAAGATGCAGAAGGGAGGGATGCTCACCTTGAGGGCGTGGCTGGTGTGAGTCACTGCGGAGTTATCTCCGTCTCCTGGTGCACCACCACCCTGGTGACCGACATGTCGGGGTGCTGCTCCTTTGCCTCTTTTATGGCCTGGGCTAGAGCCTATGGGGCAGGGGCAGGGGAAAGGGCAGGGGCAAGTATGGGTCACAGTTACAACTTAGTGTTTACACACATACACGACCACGGCAATATCTGAAAGTGTGTTCTTTTTTTTCTTTTTATTATTATTTTATATATACTTTCCTATATATTTTATTCATATATTAAAGTTTGGACATGCCTGATTAAGATAATGGGAAACAAGCATTCAAAGACATTTTGATCTAAAGACATATGCTTAAATGCCTGAAATTTGTTTCTTAAACAAATATAAACTGTGAAGTTGATGCCTATGTATGAATTTAATTAAAAAAAATATGTTTGACTACTTTGAAGAATCTAAAATATATAATAGTTTTGATCTTTCAGTGCCACTGCATAATTCCATTTGTGTTATTTCATAGTTTTAATGTCTTTACCATTATTCTAAAATCTAGAAAATAGTAAAAATAAAGGATAAAAGTTGTGTCCAAACTTTTGACTAGTACTGTATATATGAACTTCTCTGAATATATATGGATTCATGCCTCACCTGGTCATGGTCGATTTCCGCATCGCCTGTAATGACAATCCTCTTCTCAATACGCGTCTCAGAAATTCCTCCTCTCACCGTCTGGGGGTGGGGGTGGGAGGTGTTGAGGGAGAGAGGCCAAAAAGGAGAGAGAATAACAGGGAGGGGAGAAGTAGAGAAGGAAAAAGAGGAGCAAAAGGTTAAAAGGAATATGTGAGCTGGGTGTGTACCCCATGTAGACACAGGTCCACAGTAGAATGTGTTTACAGACCCCCTAGAGTACACATTATAACGTACGCTCTAGCACACATCAGGAACTTAAAACATTTTTTATAGCTCTACACAAAGCATGAGTATTAGGAACTGCGAATTATCTTTGATTCCATGAGTCCTTATGGAAGATGCCACTGCAGCCACAGCTGCTTGTGACCGATCCAGATCGACAAGGCTGAGAACGGAGCGCTAACCTTGGTGATCTGGGTGGTGGTGGTCGTGCTAACCGTCTCCGAGGTGATGGTCTGTGCGCTCAACAGCACTCCGGAGTCCCCACTGTCCAATGGCTGCAAAGGAGACAGCTGTTGCACACACTGCCAGACCTCAGCACTGCTGACACACAGCATATAGACAGAACCACATGGGCAGTGGTGGTGGAGAGGGTTTGGGATGAGGGGGAAGGGGACGTTGACTACCTGTGCCGCCTCATACGTGATGGTTTTGGTCTCCGTGTGCACGATGGGGACCTCCATGGCGGACACGTCCCCGCGGACGGCGTTGGTGACGTCGGAGATGGTGACGGTGTGCGTTTTCACCAGTGGGGACTGAGCAGAAACACACAGACGGAACGAACAGACAGACACACGGACGCACACACATACACACAGACAGGGTTAGGGTTTCTTCAACTGCTCCTCCAGTTCTGTGTCCCAGAGGCTCCCCCTGCAGGTCAGACAGCTGATGAAACCAATTACCACCGTTCATCAAATATGCAGATTATGCAAATGAGAGACACCGATAAAACCACTATCATCTCAGAGCTCAAAACCCACCAAGACGACATTTGATCACCGAAGTTTATTACAAACCACCCGCTTGTGAAGGGGTAACATGCCTTTGTGCTTCAATACATTTTGCCATCTGCAATTCCACATCTGGCGAAAACAGGAAAAGCAAGATATTATACAGAGATACCCAGTAATCATTTCCTGTTTGGATTTTTTTAAACAGGGAACTCCAGTCAAAATCTTTAATTCAGCATGTTTTATGATATGCATGCATAAGTGGAAAGTAATTTCTAGTATGCTGGAAAAAACTGCTGGAGCCGGAGTATCACATCACAGTCCCACTAATTCATGGAAAGCCATTATTCTTTCTGTGTGAAATCTGACCAACTCCTCCTTTCCCTCCAAAGGTCTCTCCCTACTTAAATACAGAGAATGTGCTAATGTTGATCAATACCCAACATGCCTATATTTCCAGTACACAAGAAATGACTTTATACCAATACACGTACATCATAAAAATCATAAATGATATGTACTGCGTTCTCCTTGAAGTCATGGCTTTCCCTGTCAAGCAAGAAAGTGAAAAAGACCATAGCTATTTTGTCATGCTGCTGTTTTTGGCTTTTTGGTTTGTTCAAAGGAAAAACACTTTCACTGTCTCTTCAAGCTAACAGGATGCAAGCACAAGAGCTTTGGAAAGTATGCATGTCAACAGGTATTCCTAATCAATCTGAAAATAAATAAATAAATAAATGTCCTTCTTCATCCCTAAAAACCGTTAGCTGGGGGGCTAAGCTCTGAGGTAGGACCGTTATGTTATATAACATCCTGTTCTTTTCTTCTCGGCTCCTCAGTCTCTCCGTAAACAAAATTAGTACCACTCAGAGCAGTTAACGCACAGTTTAAGGCAAGGCAGTGAGCCAGCGGGAAATTTTTTTTGGAAAGTCTGTGGTGCTAAAGCATTAAAGAAACTCCAAGCGATATACGGGTTGAGAAATTAAAGCAGCAAGTGACATCTGCCAGCTTTCCCCTTTACAGTCTGAATATCACAAACATATCCAACATAACCACCAGCCATGTCTTATAAGAGCCACTTATAGGTCTGCAGCGAAAGAGCTCTATTGTTGTGCGCATAACAATGATTTCCCAAGGCAAAAATATTCAACTACAGTAATATTTTTTAGTTTTTGGTCTTGTCCTAGAATACACTTTTTCATCTTATTTTCAGCAGATGTTTGTCTGAGTGTGTGTGTGTGAGAGAGCGTGTGAGTGAGTGCGTGTGTAAGAGTGTGTGTAAGGACGTGCTCTCCTCCCGTGTGGAGGAGAGCACATGAAAGAGAAAGGAAGTGGAAGCAGACAACAGAGCCGGAATTTTAAACGAGGAGCGAAAACCCGCTTTCTGCCTCTGAGAGAGTGAGTCTGCACGGGGAAGCTCGGCGTGATCAGTCCGCCCGAGGGGCGGGGAGGGGGGGTTCGGCCGCCTTTCATAAAAACACCAGCCACCACAGAGCCACGGCCATCACCAACAGGAAGGACAGGAGGAAGGGGACGCGAGGGCGCTGCAGGGGGACGAGAGACAGCTGGCACGGCTTCACTTCCCCGGGGATGGAGACGGACACCCTTTGGGGACGCCCCTCCCCTGCCTCCTCTTCTTCCTCTTCTTCACCCTGGTCCTCTTGGTCCTCCTGCCGGACCGGTGGGCCCCCAGGAGCCAGGGACTCTTCCCGTAGGAACACAGCGCCTCTCTGTGGCTGCGTTTGGCGACAGAAGACCGAGAGAGACAGAGAGCCATGAACGAGCACGAGGTCGCGGGAATGCAGGGGTTTGGGTGGGAGGGGGGAGGCATTTCAGGAAATTAAGGGTGACAAACAAGGTGGTTTTCTTATACAGTCTGGCGGTTACGGGAAGTGACCGTTATAATTTGAACATTGCAAATTTTGCAATTTAAACAGTGTGCCGTTATACTTCATTTTGTTCCTGGTCTGTGCACAGCTGAAACTTTCCAATCAATTCATTTCTTTCGCTCCAGCTGCAATTGCAATTTTTTGGCTGAATTTTGCAGAGCTCAGGATAAGGTGGGAGTAATACGGTAAAAAAGAGGTAACCTTGATATGTTGCCTTGCAACAAACTGTACCTTCTCCCAGCTCGTGTGGCTTGGTACACAGACACAAAAATCAAATGAACAAGAACACTGAAATTACGTGGCAGCTGTAAACTAAAGTGCTACCTTTTCATATTCAAATGTTATTTCCAAGTAGATTTTATGGAACAATCAGCAGACAGAGTGCCGTTTCCACCTTGTTCTCCCCTCTGAGAGCTTTCTGTGCAGACAGCGGTCAGCGTGGAGTGGGGCGTGGCCGGACTCCACGCACTCCTTCTCATTCAAAGCCTCAAAGCCGCGTGATGCAGGAGCGAGCACGGCGGTCCACCGGGCCGCACCCACGGAGCGGCGGCGTGGCGCTTCAGTTTTAAGAATTCAGTTCCACCGCAGGATCAGACCTTATGTTGAAAAATTGTGTTTTTTTTTTTAATTTCCAGATTATCTCTGACAGAGAGGAAATGGGTATAATAGAGGAGAATGTAGAGAGGAGAATGGAGATTTAGGACAAAGAGGAGGAGAATGGAGACTCAGGACACAGTGGAGGGGAATGGAAACTCGGGATAAAGAGGGGGATAATGGAAACACATAACACAGAGGAGGAGAATGGAGACTCAGGACACAGTGGAGGGGAATGGAAACTTGGGACAGAGAGGAGGAGAACAGAAACTCAGGACAGAGAGGAGGAGAAGGGAAACTCAGAATGGACAGGAAGAGTAAGGAAAATAAGGACAGAGTATCCTCATAACAGAGAGGAGGTGAGCGTATCCTCAGGACAGTTCTTGTTGTCTCTGCCGTCAGAGGGACACACCATTAACCCGCCAGTTCACACTGCCCGAGTCACTGTCTAACTAGAGACGCCCCCTGAAAACACCGGAGGATAAATGGTGCTGTGTCCGCGTCCTGCCTGTCCCCCGGGTGCAAACCGTGTGTTACATGATGACGGTCAGAGAGAACCGTGTGTTCCACGATGACGGTCACATTCAGATTTTTCCCCAGAGGCACGGAGTTGGGCTCAACGGATGGAGCGTCATGGCGTGTGTCTAAATCCAAACACGGCAACTGTGGTGAGGGAGGGGCTCTGCATACACAAAGGGGCAGAGCCGGCCAGAAGAGGACGTGATGAAAGGAAAAGGAAAGACAGATGGGGGAGGAGAGAGTCAAGAGAAGGGAATGGGATGGAGAGAGAGGGAAAGACAGGGGAACATTCCTCCAGTGAAGGGAAGGAGAAGAGAAGAGAAGAGAAGAGAGGAGAGGAGGGGAGCAGGTCTGTGAGAGAAATAACAATTAGAGTAAGAGCGGCCAGACTGCCTGTCCTTTCTTTGAACCTCCTTCAGACACATAAGAGTCTGTCATGCAGCTTCGCTCTGTGGTCAGACCAGCCATGCTGTTTGCATCAAGCAGAGCCTAAGCTGAAAGCTGCCATTCCTGGGGCCTGGGACCAGAAAGAGGGTAGGCAATGGGGTGGGAGATGGTGGATGGGCAGGACAAAGGGGCGTTTTCAGAAAGGGGGGAGGGACAGAGAAGGGTGATGAGATTTGTGAGGGTGGAGGGAGGGGTGAAAGAGAGTGTGTATACGTGTGGGTGTGTGTGTGTGTGTGTGTGTGTGTGTATCAGAAGGCTGGGGAGGGGTCGGGGAGGGGGGGGTAGGTAGCAGGGTCGTGCAGTGGCTGTCGTGATGCTACTGGGAGCGCAGCTCAGCTAAAGCTGGAGGCTGCCGCTGGCCGGGCCAGAGTTGCAGCCTCCTTCTGCCGCAGCTGTCCTTCTTTCTTTATAGCTCATAAAGAAACGCGCAGGAGATCAACTACTGATTGCTACTGCAGCCTTCGCCGGTAACAGCACCGCATTACGCTGGTGTTACCTCCCAAGCACCACCAACCCGTCTGTGTGCCGACGCTAAGGTGGGTGTCTTCACCTGCATACACACACAAACACACACACACACACACAGCATCTTCAGCTGCTGCTACACACAAACTCACAATGTCTTCAGCTGTGTGTACGCACACCACACAAAAACAGCACCTTTACTTGCACGTGTATTTCTGTTGGTAATCAGATTTCATAAGAAGCTGCAGCTCGATTCTTTATCTTAGAGAATTTAAGAACCAGCTGGAAGGATACGAGATGCTCACAAACCTACAGGAAAAATATATCTACAAGAAAGAGCAACCTGCAGGTAACAGAAAGCTACAGGTAATAAAGCTACAGATAACAGAAAGCAACAGGCAACAAAGCTACTGGAAACAAAGTAACGGGTAACAAAGCTACAGGTAACAGAAAGCTAGTGACAGAGGAGGCTTCTGGACCCCATAATGGGGGGTATGCTGTCCATCACTTATGTGATCAAATCAAAAGACTTTGCTGTCCTTTGCAGCAAAACACTGCGAGATGTTAAAATCACTGACTCACTGATAACATGCATATCCTGAAGCACCACTCTCCCGAACAGACCTTAGGCCTGGTTCTGAAAATTGTTCTGATCTGGCTTTGGGCAGCAATCCAAGCAGCGGCTGGTAATGACAACTTGCAGAATCCCAGGATTCCATCAGAGGTTATTGCTTAGGAACAGACAAATGGCGCCACGACTCTAATCACTTCACAGACAGGGCCTTCCTCATAAAGCAGTACAATACAAAATGAGCTCCCATAACCTGAACGCCAGCCATACAGGCCAGACAGTCATGAGCGTCCATCTCGCCACTTTCATCACCCTGCTTATGTGGCTATAATGATGACAGTTCATAAAGAGGAAACATTACAAGTCTATTACCACACAAGGGCCTTACCATGTTCTAAGCGATGGGTCTATCATTCACAAAGAGAACTAGCAAAAAAAAAAAAAAAGCCCTTGTCGTCCACAGGGGATACATTTCAGAGATCCTGCAAATAATGTACCGTACCAGAGTGCTATACTGTACTTTGCTATGCTGCATTGTGCTATATTCCTCAGTGCTATTCTGCACTGCACCCATGCCAAAGGCTTATGGACAAAGGGGATTTTCTTTCCAGACAAAAACACATTTCATAGTGTAAAAAAATCAAACTAATAATTCAACACAGAAATTATTAATATGTATACTGAAGTATCGTGATGATGTCATGAACAATGAATCGATATTTATATTTATATAGGCCTAGTGGCTGGCAGAAAACAGGAAGTCCTGCCACATGTGAATACTCAAGATGGTGATTTGTGTATCCGCCAACAGCAATTATTGCTGAAGAAGTTTTCTGTGGTGTTCTGCTTATTTCCACTGTTCTAACATGGCAGTTATGTAAAAATGATGATATTTAAAAATGACAGCTGAGATGCCGAAGTAACACATTCTGTGATTAGCGGTGGCTGAGCTAAGCCACGTCAACCACCTCCAATATGTATCAGGGTACTCTCTGACCTATGACCTATGACCTACCTATGAACTCAGTGAGTCATAACATTTGTTTTAACATCTCATCCAAAAGACAGCATCCACTAAAGCACAGTACCATTGTGAATGCTCTAGACTGCTGGTTTTCTGTTCTGTTTCTGTCCCACTAACATCACTTTCAGCAGCGGCCTGGATTTACTGGGCGGCCTCCCATTCAACTACTGAACAGGCCCAGTCCCTCTTAGCTTCAGCCATCTGTCCACCGAGGGGCACAGAACAGAGTAGCTGCTGACCCCCCCCGCCCCGCCCCCCACCAAAGAACTCACTCCACCGACCCCTGGCTGCAGCTGCCCGTTGATGCTGGCGGTGCGGAACGGCGAGCTGGTGGACAGGCGCTTGTCCCACTCGCTGGGCCGCGGCTCTGGCACCGACTCCATAAAGCTCCTCTTCAGCTCGCTGATGCTGGTGTGGTGCCTCATGATACCCTCCTGGGTCCTATCCAAATCCTGGGGAGAGAGAGGGAGAGGGAGGGGGGTGGGGGGGGGGGGGTGGGGGGTGAGGGACAGAGAGAGGGAGGCAGAGAAAGCGAGAGAGAGAGAGAGAGTGGGAGGGAAATAATTGTGAGAGAGAGAAAAAGACAGATAGGGAGAGAAGGACAAAGGAAGAGAGGGGAAGAGAGACGAAGGCATTGTAAGGCCATAGGCACAAATCTATAAGGCTGACAGCTGCAGCAAAATCTTGACTTATGTTCATGCAGCTTATGAGCAAAACATAATGCATATTGAAATATGAGTGGGAACTTCACTGTTCAGCGAGACAGTGTGCTTAGAGCCCCCTGCTGGCTAATGTAGGAACAGCCTATAAGCTGCAGTTCTGCAGCCAAAAGCTTTATTTATTTAATGCTTTCATCTGAAGGGCACAATAACACGATTCAGAACATCTTGTTCATGAATCCATATTTTAAATATGACATGTTTATAGCTTTGTAGAAAAGAAGCCTAACCAGGGTGGGTTACTTTGTGGGAAACGTGAGTGTTTCTGTCACGCACCACAATGGAGGCCAGAGACACTACATTCCCAATCATATGTTACTCAACAGGCATCTGAGAAACACAGACATAAAATCAGCCAACATTCAAGAGTACTATAAACGCTGTACACATGTTGATGTCAATCAATGAATGAAATAAGATTTCTGAGTTAAACCGTGTCCGAAAATGGAGGTAAAACAAAGAGAGACCAGTGAGAACCCATGCTTAGAAAAAAATGGAATAAAAAATAGAGTCCACAAATGAGGTCAACAACAAGGCATGCAGCACCACAGTCGGCAAGCTGAACGTCACAGTGCTTCACAGCTCCTACAAACCTCCAACATTAGATTGCTGTGTCTGATATAAATGGTGTCCGCCTCAGTTTTCTTAGGCCTTTTCTGTGATATGTGAAAAGGAAAAAGCCGTTGCAGTGGCAATTTATTGTTAACGTCTTTTATTTATTATTAACGTCTCCAACTGCATCCGGTGTGACTGCAGTCAGTGTGTGGGGCAAGGAAAGGTCAAAGTGCAGGATGTCCATGAGCCCAGGGGTGGCACTGAGGGTCAGGGGTCACATGTCAGGGGTCGGGGGTCAGGGGTCAGGGCTGATGGGATGGGTGAGGCGGAGTGGAGGGAATGGGCCAGGGGGAGAGAGACAGTACTGTTTTTATTCCACGTATCTGCAGTGCTGTTGAGAATGCCTGCACCACTTTCCCCATCAGTGCCCTTTTCAGGTGTTGTCTGAATAATGCCACATCTGTATGTTTCTCTCGCTGAATTGGAACCAGACAGAAATGGGCTGATATGCATTACACAGACCACTAAACGTTTGCGCTAAAATAACTGATAATTTCCGCAACCACATTAAGGACTGCTCAATACCTAATAGGGCAGGAATGAGAGACTATCAAAATACAGGTTTAATACCCATGCGTTTCACCTTTTGACTCTGATATCACTGACACAGTATAGCTAACAGACACAGGTAAACCTATCACATTCTCCCTAATTCTAATTCTTCAGTCCATATTACACATGCCTTTGGAAGCCCTGTCCTGACTCTCCTTCTCTGTAGAGTCCAGGAAGCAGCTGAGCAATTAACTGGATATACATGCCACGCTACACTAATTGGATATACTCAGAACAAATAAACTCCCCATGTGAAGGAGAATGTTCACCTTTTCCCCAGAGCTTTGTTGAGTTGTCCATTTGTTAAATGTCAAAGGATTGTTGTCTTTCTGCTTTCAGCCTTGTCAATAACTGAGTTCAATCAATTTCATCTCAAACAGGTTAATTGTTTAATTGTCAATTGGTAATTGTCTTTGTGTTTAATTGAATAAAGCCAGGCATTGGATAACAAGCAACACCTGCCCAATTAAAGGCATATTAAAAATAGATGTGTGGCTGGAGACTAGGAGGCTCACTTTTCCCCCTGCTGACTGTGTGTTCAGGCTGATTCCTTGTTTGTTGGTTTTAAAATTAAATGACCTGTTTTTTGAACTTTTGCTCGTTCTTTTCATTTTTGTGAGAAGTGTCAGCCAGCTCCCCACCTTCCCTAACTACAGAAAAGATGCCTGTCCAAACATGGAATTAAAAAGCAGTTCACAGCCAAGGCTGCGGTCCCTCCCTCACCAGTGGCCGCAGCAACATCCAACGGCATTCCCTTTCACTCCCTGTGACATCACCAAGCCCGTGCGGACAAGCATTCTGAAAGGTCGAAAGGCTTGGCCCTGGCCTTGATCGATAGGTGTGACATCAGATATTCCGCCATCTCTGAGCTGACTAAGCATAAGTGGAGGTAGCAATGCGCTATGCACCATAGACTTTCCTTTCAAGTCCTGCACACTTCTGCACAGCCCCATAAGGCTGACAGAATGATAGGGCATCGGCACTTCCTCTCTATACTTGCTTCTGTGAGCTGTGGATTATACACAAAGATTTGAGCTTCCTCATTCCACAGAGACTATGTCCAGCTCTGTGACACACTGTAGGAAGCATTTGATTCTTGTGAATCAAGCAGCAGACCCTAAGACCAAAGAGGGCACTCCCGTACAGACAATGTCACGGTGAACTGACCTCCATCTAAAGCAAACACATTAATAAAACACTGTACTGTCTCTTTAGAATAACCTGAGAAGGTGGATTGAAAATTGAGATTTTTTGCAGAAATAAAAGGGTTATGTGCACATGGAGGTGAGGATGAGGATGATGACTCCTGTTGGACGGTGCTGACCTTCCTCGTCCGCACCAACTCTGATCCCGGCCGCGGCGAATGCTGTTCCCCCAGGGGGAGGGAAAGAAGGGCAAAGGTTAGTGACCCCCCCCAGCCATCTGTCACCCCTACCCCCACCCCCGCTATCTGAGAAAGGTCATGACTTATAGGTTGCCCACATGGCGACGCAGGGGTCTTCACAGGAAACAAACCTGCGACTTGCGCTCCCCGTTGGCGGCCGTCACCGTCGGCTTCTCCCGCCGTTCTCTCCTCGCCACCGTCTGAAGCAGAGCAGAGACAGCTCAGCCCCTCCGCCCAGACACACCGCCCTGCTCACCCAGCGCGGCTCCCCGGCAGACCGCGTCACACTCAATAACTCACACAGAGCCTTCACCTTCGCTGTCACGCTGCCAAAATCATGGGCATAAATTATGACTTTAATGAAGTCTTGTGAAGGTTACGCAACAAAAATAGAATGTGCATACTCAACTCTTGCGAAGCCTCGACCCACACAACCGTATAACAGAAACTGTGAATAGATAATGGCTCTTATTAAGCCCCAGGTAAGTGGTTCTGTCAAACCTTTTCTTCTGGTAGATAACTATTTATTTATATATTTATTTATTCCTTCCTTCCCTCATTCTTTTATACCTTTTTTATCCACCTTTTTGCTATCACTAATTGCAGACTAGGCTCATCTCACCATGACAACCTGAGAGCACAGGATGCACCAAATACACACATGCCAAACCGTGTCTATTTTTCACAAAACAAATCCCACAGTGCATCAGTAAGCAAACACCAAACAGCGGGCAGAACCATCTCCCTGTTGTGACCCTGAGCGACTCATGGGCACCAGAATGAATCACAGGGCACTGAGAACAGTTTGACAAGGGGGGCCTGGGTAATGTATTCACCCCTACCCCAACAGAATGAAGCCTGTTTGTTCCGCTGCTGTGGGCTTCTGGGCACCAGTACCTTCACTGACTGAGCAACTCAAGAGCCCTTCTGCAGATCACCTTAAAAGTTAAGAAAGCTTTCACGGCGCGGCAGACCATTTGAGCTCAATTAAATTTCAACCCATTTTGAGGCACATTTAACCCATTTATTCTCTGACCCTCATCAGCATCAATAGTAAACATCTTGCTCTTTTCATCACCATCACCGCACTCCCAATCCACAGACCACAGTTTGAGAACAACTGATTGCGGCTGCTGTGAAATTAAAACAGCATGCATGTGCAAGTATGCTTGCTTTGAAATCTGTTCATAAACAGTGTTTGAGGTGTACAATACAAAAAAGTACCATCTGGCAGTGCAGCTCTAATTGAATGTGTTTTCATCACTCTCTGGCTATATGAGGGGAAATGGCAGTATTTTCTCTGGGTGTTCTAGGGTGTTCCTGTCGTAAATAAAAAGAGCTCTCGTTCACCAAAAAAATGGAGAGGAGTTGCAGGGTGATGTCCTCAAACTGCTGACATCATCAGCAGCAGACATCCACGCTGTGAACTTATCCCCGTAACTCTACCAGAGTTATATAACTCTGGTCCTGTTTTGGAGTGTAATGCTGTGCAGGTTCTATGTATAATCACTGATCTTAAAGTCATCTGGATGGCTCATCCCAATCACTGTGCCCACCATATTAGCCTATCTATTAACAGTAATGATCAGTGCATCTGCACAGAATCTCTGAAGCTCCTTTAAAATGCGACCAAGCTCTATGCATTGTGGGAGCAAACGCATGACAGGATTTGCTCTGAAGTAGGCACAGCATGTCTGTGTGTCTCCCAGTGGGCTGGAGTACCTTGACCTCCAGAGCAGGCTCTGGTTTGGAGGACCTCTCCACCTGTCTCTCCGTCTTCATCTCCGCCTTCTTCTCCTGGCGGGGGGTGCGGCCTGTTGGCGTGGCAGCGTTCTGGCGGCTGGCGCGGGGGGTTGCTGTGGCGGCAGGGGGCGGGGCACCCCCCCCCGAGGGGCCGGGGGGGATGAGGGGGGCGCTGATGGGGCGGGTGCTCTTATCTGGGGTCATCGCCGCTGCAGCAGAGGGGGGTCAGGGGTCAAGTATAGAAGAGAAGGGAGATCCCAGTTACAAACAGTGTGGAGGAAGTGAACGATCATGAGTGTTAGGAAAGGGTGGGCCCACTGTACAGCTGATATCAGAAAATGAGGTTTGCAGACAGTTCCTTCACCATCCAGCTGGGCCAGCAAACAGCCCCTGTCTCGGCAATCACTGCTCCCACGGCCAGGGAAGAGGAGGCCCTGAACACATTCAAACTGCGGCTTCACACCTGGCGCCAGCTTTAAAAGGCCGGTGAGGATAAAGGGTTTGTTTCTGTAGTTTGAAAAGCGTAGCCCCCACAGTGCAGTATTCACAGCTTCTCTGCAGGTAGATCAATGTGGCATCAATGCATTCACATCTGTTCCCTCCTCATTACCGAACTCGCATTTCCCCACTGAGCCAACAACGACAGGCCTGATGCTAATGCTCACCTGCACCTTTGTCAGTCACAGCTGCACCAGGTTTCTTCAGAAAGCAAAAGACCAGATTAGGGGGCTAAAAGCAGATTTCTGTGAAATTTTAAAAGGAGTGAAAGCTATATCTGTCTGCAAATGAGGCACACGCAGTGGAGTGGACCTGCGACTCTAGAGGTGTGTGTGGAATCGATGGAGGAGCGGTATGCCGTGATAAATGTATAAGGCTCCTCCTTCCTCATTTCCTCTACAACCTCCACAGAAACAAGCAAGCAGGTGCTCTGGGGGCTGGATTCCACTGGGACACAGAAATGAACCACGCATTAATGAACAGTACCACATTCACTCACACACACCACAGAGACACATACACACACATTATACACACACACACCCAAACATGCCCACCCACAGACACACACACACACACACCCAAACACACTCACCCACACAGTCACACTCTCACATTCAGTTTTTTCATGTTTTTTGCTTGAAATTTGTTTTTTAGACAAATATAAATTGTGAAGTTGTGAAGCTGCCTATGTATGAGTTGCCTCTGAGTTTCTTTCCAAAAAAAAAAATTAAAAACAATATTTTTTGGCTACTTTAAAGAATCTAAAATATTAGTTTTGATTTGCTTAACAATTTTTGGTCACTGCATAATTCCATTTGTGTTATTAAATAGTTTTGATGTCTTTACTATTATTCTAAAATGTGGAGAACAGTAAAAATAAAATAAAACCCCACATGAGTAGGTGTTTCCAAACTTTTGACTGGTGCTGTACGCACATAAGCGCAGATCTGTGAGAAGAAAAGCCACGCACCTCCATCCAGGCTGCGCGACTCCCTCTTGCTGGCTGAGCGCTGAAAGAGGGGGGCCGGCCTGTCAATCATGGAGCTGGCCTGGCGGGTCTGGGCCTGGGTCCGCCCGCTGTAGCGGAACTTGGAACCCAGGGCCAAAAACCGGCGCGGGGTGGTGGCCACTTCCGTGGAGGTCAGCCTGCAGGGGGAGGCATCACCATCTGATCAACATCGGCATGGTTCTGATCACCATCAGCATAATCACTCTCCATTTGAATTTGAATTCAGCTACACGGGGGGGATGTCCCATAACGAAGTTAACCTAATCCTCTAATTCCACACCCCACATCCCAGACTGGCCATAGGTCACCCCACAGCCCTTTGTTATCCCAAGAACCAGCTGTTCTGCCTCATTAAACAATTATTCATGGATCGTTAGCTGTATGGATCAATTAATTAATTAGAGGCATTGGGGACCTGGAGGCCTCTGGGATGAAGCCAGGGTAGCAGTTGAGGCTGCCATTAAATTACATTTCATTATTGTCATTTAGCAGATGTTCGTATCCAGAGCAATTTACATAGGTTACAATTTTACATATTATCCATTTTGTTCAGCTGGATATTTACTGAGGCAGTTCTCGGTTAAGTACCTTACCCAAGGGTACAACAGCAGTGCCCCAGCAGAGAATTGAACCGGCAACCTTTCGGTTACAAGCCCTGCGCTTTACCACTGTGCTACACTGTCCTGTCATTGACAGTACAGGGTGTCGGGCAGAGATTCTGACTGACAGCACACAGTGTGGAGTGGGGTCCAAGTGACTTACCTGAAGAATGTGTGGTGCTCCACACAGACTTTCCACAACTTCTTGGAGGCCCTGTAGTTTGGCAGCTTGAAGCCGATTGTGCTCTCGTAAAGTTCCAGCTGTGATGCAAAGGTGTGATGTACAAGTTCAGTACAGTATGGCTTGTTGATTTTAAATTATGGTGACGATCAACAAAATTATAAATCACCTGGAGTATAATCTCAACAATTACTTCCATTAAGCACGTGAATATAATATTGCAACCCTGAATAAAAAATATATATATATTGAGCGCAACACAGCTCCAGCTTGTAATGGATGTTATGTAAAGGAGGAAATTCAAGGTCCCACTCTAAAGGCACAATCAGGACACCGTGATTTCCCGTGCATTGTGGGATGGTGGAGGCCCGTGCGCTGTACCTCAGAGGGGCGGATCTTGATGAAGAAGCTGCTACGCTTGTAGGAGATCTTCAGGACCTTGGGCCAGGGGAAGCGGTTGATCCTCAGCCTCTCCTTAAACACCATTAGGCCACCGGAGCAAACGCCCAGCATGATGTCAACTCCATCCAGATCCTGGTGCAGAAAGACAGACAGACAGACAGGAAGGACATCAGTTACGTTCAGCCATAGAGCAGTGCTTTCCCAGGGTGGGTTCATTGCAGCTACTCCATTGTGTGACATCTGGCTGTCTGTCTTATTGTAGTTTTTCTTTCTTGAGACCTCAAAAAGAGGACTTCCTCTTGTGTGGCTCTCAGTGCTCGAAAATCACACACTGTTTTTACTGATAGGAGCAGATCAATCTCTAACATGAGGCTAAGAACACTGTGACCCTACCTTGGTTTGTTGAGTAGGTTCTGACCCTAACTTGTCATGCTGAGCAGGTTTTGGGCCCTGTCTTAGTCTTGTGACAAAGTCTTGAGCCTACCTTGGCTGGGTGAAGGTCCACCCCGTACATGGCTAGTTTCTTGGCATTCTCCAGAAACATCATATCTGCCTGTGCCGGACTCATGGACCTGCACACACGGAGAGGGACAATGTCACCATGTCAACTTCACCGGTTCGTTAAATCCATGTGTGTTTATCACTCTTACTTGTAGGTGCGGTGAAGCTCCATCATCTTCTCCTCCAGCTCTCTGGTCTGACCTGGAGCAAGCCGCAGCTCTTTGGCGTAGCCGTTACCGTGGAGATCGGGGTCGTACTCGCCCAGCTCGGACAGCAGGGCGTAGGAGCCCAGCAACGCCAGGGTGACGAAGGAGCAAGGCAGCCGGCCGCTCAGGATGTCCTTACGCAGCTGCAGGACCAGGAAGTACCTGTCGGGTCGTGGGTCAGGGGTCAGGGGTCAGGGGTCAGCATGAGCACAGCCATGGGTGAGTGCAGCATGCGAACAAGTTTGAAAGGTTTACCTGGTGATGTCCTCTGTCAGGTGTGCCGGATCGGGTGGGTAGAACTTCACGTTGAAGGTACAGTCACAGGAGGTACCTAGAGGAAACACCAAGGAGTAAAATACACACCCAACATCAAACTAGCCAATCACAGCACAAGGGTGAATTTCACCATCACAGGCCTGGACAGTAGTTACACGGCATGTGACCCAGCAGTCTACAGCCAGGTTGCTTTTAGTGTCCACTACTGTGGATGTTTTCTTTATTCAGGTCAACGCAAACACAATCAAAAAATTACATACAAAGTTATTATATTTAATACTACATTACATAACATTTAATATAAAAAATTCAGAGCTCAGTTTATTCCTTTGATTAGCTATTTGGCTGTTTTCCTGTGGTGTATGTATACTGGTGTATGTGTGTGTGTGTGTGTGTGTGTATCTGTAACTTTGTTTGCTGAGCAGCCTGACAATAGTGGGAAATAAAAAGGACAAGTATGGTCCTCATAGCAGGGTTCAAAGTTTATGCATGCCAAAGAGGCCACAGTCAGTTTTTGGACTGACATTCTGTGTATGTAAATAGCTGGCTGCTGATTGTATACATACATTCTGTTCATTAATATTGTCTTAATGTTGGGTAATATCATGTCTGTACCATTTTCAGTATAGCGTGTTTAGTGTTGTGTGGGTACAGAGTCTTGCAGTATAAACAGTGTGAAGCAAGGCACCCAGGCCCTCAGCAACAACATCACTCACCTTGCACCTGTCTGCGGATCTCCTTTGTGAGGTCCACCCAGGTCTGGCGGAGAGTTCAGGATCAAGAGAAAATGAATGCATCAGATGAACACAAATAATCAGAGAATTCTGTAACATTTTCCCTGAAGGGTTATCTCTTTCTATGAAGCCTTATCTCACATCCACATACCATGCTACAAGAACATTCATAAACACATGCAAACATTTTTTAAATAAATAAATTTGTGGGAGTGCCTGAAATGTGTGTATGTTTCTTCCCTGAAACCCAGGGAAACTCGTCATAGAAAATAAAGCGCTGTCTACAGTACCTTCACGGAGGGCGTCTCCCAGATTGCCAACCCATAATAGTCCCTCTCCAGCAGGTTGAGATGGTCACACACCCTGACAAACAGTTCCTGGCCTTTGGCATGTTTCTGTGTGAGTGTGGGTGTGTGTGTGTGAGAGAGAAAGAGAGAAAGAGAGAGAAAGAGAGAGATTACTCAACCCCTGACTTAACCCCCTGACTTTCGAAAATAGCTGTAATTGATACTTGTTGATTCCTGGAGTAACACTGATAAGTTTGTTGTCTTACATCCAGCTCACACTCGTATAGAGTGTTGTCCAGCAAAGTGACTTTGCAGTTCATGACCCCTGGACGCCGCGGGGGTGTGGGGGACGTGGGGTCCTTTATGTCTTTCTCCTCCTCCTCCTTGTCTTCTAGCTTGTCCTCCCCTTCCTCCTCCTCCTCCTCCTCCTCTTCGTCTTTTTCCTCAACACTGTCGTCCCCCTCCTCCTCCTCCACGCCTTCCTCCTCTTCCCTCTGGTCCTTCTCCTCTCCCTTCTCTCCCTCTTCCTCCTTCGTCTTGTGGTCTGGGCCCAGCTGGAGGGAGAGACAGACAGACAGACAGACTGTCAGTCCATCCCATAGCATGTCTGCTAAATGCCAACAACGTAATGTAATGTAATGTAATGTAATGACAAGCCTATGAGGCCTATGAGTCCTGTAAACCCTCAGCCTTTGCATCTCAGCAAATGCACTCCTTCTGGGGTGATGTGGCTGAATGGCAGGTAAGTCAAGGCTGCAGCAGCCCCGTCATGCAGTGGACTCCGCACTCCCTCAAAGGTGTGCGAAGTCAGAGTGGCTGAGAAGAGCCTGGAGGTGCTTGCTCTATCGGTTGGCCTACCACGTGTCGTGTGTTGCAGAAGGTGGCCGAATTCATTCAGACACTGCCATCACCTGGGGTGCAGCGACTACCTCAGACCCCGAACTGCAAGGCGTGCAGAGATAAAAGTGCTCTGCTCCGACTTCCTTGCTGGAAAGTGCCTTGCAATCCTGACGTTAGGACACACGAGAAAGCAGGTGAGAAGCTTTCCACACTCAGGGACGCACTTGTTCTGTGTTTTGTTTATGTAAATATTGCAATAAAATGAACATCACCCACTTTCGCACTTGCCATGGTGTCAGGCAGGATGCTGGTGTGAATGTGCTGTTAGAGTGCACATTGATCAGCCCAGGGAGAAAGCATATTAACACCCACTCTACTGACGATGGCCTGACATCTTTAAACATTCCTCGCACCCTGAGCTGGTCAGCTTAACGAAAAGGCTGCTGAAATCCACTGTTTCCTCAGTTGTAATTGATGGCGCCTCACTCTGTAACTGATGGCACCAGAGACCCACAACCTTAAAAACAAAGCCCTTCACCTGCAGGTGGTGCAGAGACCAGGTTGGGACAGACACAATTCATTAAGGAGGAAAAAAAAAAAGTGCTTGGTATTCAGCTCAGCTGTTTAGAAGCTGTTCAGTACCGGCAAGCCAAACAAAGTCTCAGAAAATTAATAATTCATGCCTCACAAAGGCAGAGCAAGCTAACTTCTGTTCCTGGAGAACGTGAGCAGGGTCTTAAAATGAAGCTGGCAGACGCTTCCTGGGCCTACGTCAGAAAACACCCGCTGCTTTGGGTCCTGGCAGTGCACTGTGTACATCAACGTAACAGGGTGTGAGGTACTGTACAACACACTCTTCTGTTACAGCACTAGGTTCAGGAATGGACCAGGATGAGCATACTAACTATACTAGCAAGAGTGCCTTCAAAAGGGCCTTCTTTGGCTCCAAGGACTGGTTTCATCCATTCGAAATCACTGGAATACAGCAAAAAAGTTAAGAGTCTAATGATAATGTCCTTGAATTACCTAAAATTATGGGAATACAATGTGCAAGCATCTGGAGTGGGTGTGGCTGCACCTGTATTTCAGTGATGCTGACAGCCTGCATCTGGAGTGGGTGTGGCCTCACCTGCATTTCAGTGATGCTGACAGCCTGCATCCTCAGTGGGTGTGGCCTCACCTGTATTTCGCAGCTGCTGAGCGAGTGCTGGTCGAAGGCGGGGTCCCCCTCGATCCGGAGCTCGGGTTCGGGGTCGGCAATGGGCGCCTTGAGCTCCTCGCCTTTCTCCCGATCGGCTCTCTCCGTCTCGAACCCCTCCCCCTCGGAACACTGCGAGCTCCGCTTGAGGAAGGAGGAGAAGAGGCGCGAGAGGCCTCGCCCTGCTGAGGTTCGGGAGCGGGGTTTCAGCGGCTGTTCCTCCGGGGGGGAGCTGGGGGAGTGGCCCGCAGGCGCTTCCTGAGGGGATGAGGGCCCGGGGTCCTGGGCCTGCTCCTTCTGCTGCTGTGCCTCGTCTGTTGTCATGGTAGCGACTGCAGTGTCAGATGGGAAACAGGAAGTGGTCAGACGCTGAAAATTTACAGTCTCAACATACAGTACCAGTGAAAGGATTGGACACACCTGATTAAGAAAATGGGAAACAATAAAAACACTTTGATTTAAAGAATTATGCTTAAATGCTTGAATTTTTTGCAGACAAATATAAATTTTAAAGTTGATGGAAATGTATGAATTTCTTTCCAAAAAATATTTTTAAAAAATATTTGTTGGCTACTCTGAAGAATCTAAAATATCATATAGTCGTCAGTTCAGATAGTTTTGTTCAACCTTTTTTTGGTCACTGCATAATTCCATTTGTGTTATTTTGTAGTTTTGACGTCTTTACTATTATTCTAAAATGAGGAACACAGTAACAAGAAGGAAAGTAAATTGTGTCCAAACTTTTGACTGGTACTGTAATGCTGTTCACTCACAGTGTGAAAGACTTTTTTACCATAGGCAGCCGTGTGGTGTGATGGTGAAGGAATTGAGCTTCTAGCCAGAAGGGAGTGGGTTTCAATCCCCTAATGGCGACAAATCAAGCCAGACAAGAACCAAGACTCAGCAAGGACCCCCCCACCCACCAAACCTAAATTAGTGCTCATAATTTGTATGCTTATCTTACTACCATTATTGTGACTCTGGTATGTTGTTACAATATACTGTAAGAAATTTTTTTAAGAAGACTGCTTTGGTGACCTTATTATGACATCCTTGAAAGAACATGGTAAGGGATTAAATAATTAGAAAGAGAGAGAGAGAGAGAGAGAGAGAGAGAGAGAGAGAGAGACCATAACAAAGGACAAAGGAGACAGGTAAGGGAGATGGGAGCAGGCAAAGGAAAAAAGGGAGAAAACTAATGTGACTAAAGGTAAAAAAGTGAAGGGGCTGATGCTTAATGCTTTATGCACATGAGGAGGGGTTAGTAGCAGACTGAGCAGAAATGTGAAGCGCACCAGTGCTGCCTTGAAAAATATCGCATCAGGTGACCTATAACAAGACAAGCCTCAAGTCAAGGTGTCCAGCCAAGTCAGACTAAAAAACCATGTATGTGTCCTGCACTACCATTGTTTGGTATTTGCTGTCACTTTGACGTTGTATGCAAGCAATATGAGGGACACCAGAACCGGAGTGAAATTCCCTGTATGTGTAGAAGCATGCTTGGTCAATAAAATATGATTCTGATTTTGATTCAAAGTAACACTGAGGGGGGAAAAAAGCGAATTCTGAAATATCTACTCGTTTGTGACTGGGTGATGAAAGTCAGCTCAGAGCCTGAAAAGAGGCTTTGAAGTTAATCAGGAGCAGTGCAGGATTACTGCCTTTCCGCCAAGGATGGTGTGGAGAGGCCCAACAGCTGGCTGCGACTCTCAACCACTCCAGCTCGATATCGAGTAAAAACACAGGGAGTGAATAAAATCACGTCCTTGGCATGTAAACAAAGATGACAGGTGCATCCCAAAATGGGACACTTTCTTCATGACACTCACAGCAATCACATTTTAACATTTAAAATTAGGTGTACAAATACGTACAAGTGTACATTTTTTAACACAATTTATGGTCAGAAACAGACACTGGTGAGACCCTAACTGGGCAGCACAACAGCTCTGTCCGCACACACAGCCGGCATGGAGGACAGGTAACGGTTACGAAGTTGTTGTAATTCTGTATTAAAACTACATGCGTTCTGCTTGAATTTTTTGTTCCCCACACATTCTCATTCTGCAAGAACACAGTAAACGCTGTCCAGGGTATCTGTATTTCTCTGTTATTCGTAGGGATTCCTACAGCGTCAGTTTGTTCTCCCCTAATGCGCGTCCCGAGGAAAAAAAAATCTCAGCACAAAGAATACCGGCCATACCTGCCCCGAAGATGATCTTCAGTTCAACAAAACTGACAACCAAGTTTCAGAAGACAATGCTAACATTTCCTATCCCGTAAGTAAAAAATGCAAGCACAAGAGGCCATGTGATTTTACCTTTGGAAATAAAAACTGAGCATTTTCATCACAGAAATCAACATGCACACCTCCTCGCTACAGGAAAGGAACATTAACGCCATTTGTTGTTGTTCGCGATTGTGTTCAAATGAAGACTGGCAGCAGACCTAACGCTGAATTTGCGTGCCGTGGACTTGACAGGCTAAAGTTATCTGTCGATTGACAACAACTTTTCATAACACATCGATAGCGCATTGCCGAATAAATAATTTAAATGGGAAGGCGGTGAAGTCCCATATTTGCTATCAATACAAATAAAACAGCATTTTGCTATTGTTTCAAGTCGGCGTCTGATTGCCCCTTGTACTCGCGCACGAAGGTATCCATTCATGTTCTGATGCGTTAAAAACACGCGATTTCATTTAACACCATTTAGCTGGTTATATTTTTCCGATTATAATAACCGCGTTTGTATTGTTACAATATTTTTTTGTTGAAACACTGCTGCCTGACTGCAATGATTGTACTGAACAAGTGAACGTTATAACAAAGCCTTATTTAATTTTGCCCCACACGCAATACGCGAACCAGCCATTTCACTCTAACAAATACAGTAAATGCATCATTCTATCAAAACATCTTTGTTTAGAAAAATATATATATTCCGTTGTAATATTATACGATTGCCTCTTATTGCGATACATTCAAGCCTTCGTGTGGTTATCTGGGAGCTGGGTATTTAAATGGTCCATGTACGAAAATGGCGCCGAATGTTAAAAAAACGTCAACAGAGATTCCTTGCTTCGCAATCAGCGCACCTCAGTATAATAATAAACCATACAAATGCACGATAGACCTCACCTTCTTTCTTTAGATCACCAGTGGCCAAAACAAATCCTCAGCTACAGAATTATATTTACAGCTAATAATCCATCCATATCTTGAATACACGGCGTGGTAAACGTGTATGTTTTTCTATCTTAAAAAAACTGGTGTAAAGATTCTAGTAAAAAGGTGGGGCTACGTATTCAATGAGGGAACTTTTGTTTAAAGCATGGACCAATGGAAGAGGTGCGGTCTATCGCCTTTTCCAATCATTGTAAAGAGGGTTTGTGTTCGCTGGGAAGCGCCAAGGCTGCCGTTGCGAAAAGCGAGAGTGTCTTTATAGACCTGTTTATTTGCATGTGGGCAATAGGAATACAGAACAATAACAATCACACTGCAACAAGCGTTATCCTGGAAATGATTCCACAATCAAATATTTGTACACAGGACGATGCCAAGGGGCATATTGTAGTCAGGTACCCTATCTGTTATTTCTGCTATTGCCCAAATCAGTTATCGTGAAATAAGGTGTTTATAAACAGCAAAACTCGCGGACTCCTTGCGTTGTACTCTACCTCATTTGTAAGTCGCTTTGGATAAAAGCGTCTGCTGAATGAATAACTGTAAATCTCAATGTAATACAGAACTATAGACAACAGACCTTATAGGTCTGTGTAAAATAAACTACAGACCTCGTGGTTATCCCAATGGCCATGTGCTACTCTGAACCTCCGGAGAAACCCTCCAGTTGAGTTAGTGCTTACATTTGCCTTCGTGCCATTTTTAATAATAAAGGGGAGAGATGAGCGCCTGCTGTGTTGCCTCTTATTATTCTCTCTGGTCTCTCGTCGGGCGGACGCGACCGCTGCGTTTGAAGGCTCTCATTACGGGGCATGTTTCATTTCTCTTTCCCGTTGTACTCATTTGGGACGGCTGGTTCTCTTCTAACGCTCTCATTATCATCAGCGCCCAGACGGGCACCTCTGAGGCTCAGCAAAGCCTCGCAGGAGAGATAGGGAGAGGAGGAAAAGCATTATATCTGCTGTTATATAACACCTGTCTGACTGCCTGCTTCAGTGAGAGAGAGAGAGAGAGCGGGGATAGTGTGTGTGTGTGTGTGTGCGTGCGTGTGAGAGTGAGAGTGAGTTTGTCTAATGTTGCTGTTTGCATGTGTGCATGTGCACACACGTGTTTAATCTGTGTCTGCCTGTTTCTGTATGAATATATGCTTGTGTATGTGTGTACTTGATTGCAAGCAAGTGTGTCTGTCTGTGTGTGTGTTTCTCCTGTGTCTGTGTGTGTGGTGTGTGTATGCTGTTTGTCTGTCTCTCTTTGTGCGCTATGTGTGCAATTGCGCCAGTGTGTGCATCTGAGTATCAGGCGACGAAACATAAGATGATATGACCCAAGCTGTAATAGGGAATGAAAAACAAAATAGATTAAATATCATTGCCTTGTGTTTGTCAGTATAACAAACCAACACCCAGTTGTGGTGTCATTGTGCTGTTTCTCTGTTCACCTCACTTTAAAGTGAGTTCATGCAATCAAAAGGTTTTAGCCTTCTCTTTATACAGTGCAGTTAACCCTAATGTTCTGCACACATGTACCATTTAATGGTGGCAGTTAACGATGGGTTAAGGCATACTCGTGTCAGTGTCAATACTATTAAATTGATGTGTTTCTTTAAATTTAGTGAACATCCCTCAGGGGGAGCCGTGTGCCATTAACTTTGAGAGGAAATTACATTCTTTGTCAATAGTGGGAACACACACAGGCATACAGGGAGAGCTTGCTAAAACATAACAAAATGTATGTTCAGTGAATTCACACCTTGTCTTGCAACGATTTCTGTTACAGCCAGTCTTGACACAGTCTACACCTGGAAGGTCAGTACAAGTGTTGTCTGGTGGTCATTTCACTCACAGCTGTGAGATACATCTCAAGTGATTGTGTGCAACTTCACAGTAGAATGAGCAGTTTAAAAGGACTGTTTGTAAATGTGGCCACTATATTTGTTCCGAGATATGTTCTATTGTGGTGATATTTGTGAAATCTGTGATTCTTCAAGATTTTGCCCTTTATCTCAGACTTTGGAGCCCACCCAGTCCCTACATGGGCATGAAAACGCACCCCGACAGGACTGTCAACGATAGGAATCAGTACTTGCTCCCCTCCCAAAATAAAATCACTTTTAAAGGAGAACGGAAGCCTCAGGAGGAAAGCTTAGACAGGGAGCCTGAAGTCCTGTAGCTGTAATAGCCCACTAAAAAAAGGACAGTAAAAGCATAGAGGACTCTGATCTTGTCTCGTGCGTGTTCACTTAAATTATACCCGCATTGGTCTTAAATACTGATCACAGCAGTGAAGAACATAAAAGAGAAAATATGCAGTCCATTTCAACTGAGGGAGGGTGAGTCTTTACTCCAAGGAGTCTCTGTCACTTGATTATTTTCACTGTAAGTAAGTTCTTACACATATGGAAACAGGACCTTTTCATTTCTGCACTGTTAATCTCTCTCTGGGCTCCCCCCCCCCCCCCCCCCCATCCTCCTCCATTTGTTTCCATGTGGCTGTTACGCATGTTTAATCTCGAGCTCAAGACAGCTGCCACCTGTCCCCCCATTTCTCACAGCTGACTCTGCTGCCACCCCATGGCCAAATACGGAACAACAACAACAAACGTTCCAAACAGCACAGTGCATGGGCATATACAGTATCTGCAGCCTCTGGGCCTCTGAAGGTACAGAACTCTTCATCAGACAGTTTTATATTTCTGTCACTTCTGTAGATTGTAGTTTATAACCAAAGGAATTGAGTTAACTGGAAATGTGCTTTTCATACTCATAGCGAAGTTTAACCTGATTTAATACATTGTGTAAAATTTACAACGCTCTGCCTGTGTTCTACAGAAGCCCCAGCTGCACCAGGTGAGCCAGTTCCATTCATACCATATGGTTTGGCATGGACATCATTAAACATGACACGGCTTTCCTGGACTGAAACAGATTATGGATGAACTTGAGCAGACCCAGACCATCTGGAACAGGTCTACAGCTGTACACTGCAGATGCAGCTGGAGGTTCTGGGCACTGAAGGACCTGTGGTTACATGGTAGTGTGTCGGGAGATCCAGCTGTATCAGAGCAATGATTCTGTGTAAACTCGTGAGCAGAAATAACAACTCACCGTTTTCCTATAAGCTCTAGACACTGCTAAACGGTCTCCTGTTTGGGACATGACTTAAGATGCCTGCTACACTGTGCCAAAAGGATGCATCCTTTCCACTTGTGACCCGCACTAAACCCTTTCTGGTATCATGAAGTGCAATATTGGTTCAGGGATTATAAAGGTCCTTCTAGGCAATATCACCTGGCCTTCAATCATTACACATACAAAGCCAACAGGATCTTCAAAAACTATTTCACAGCTATGCAATGATTTGCTTATATAAACAAACAGGCAAAAAAAAACAAGAAGTGAAATTGCGGATAAAAAGATTTTCCATCCTTCCATGCTTTCATCCCCAGATCACTTGGGCCCCATGAAACAGCATGGTTTGCTGTAAGGTCTACTCATGCATACAGTCCCAAGGATTTAGAGAGTGTTGCTGCCGTCCATGCTCACTGCACCCAGAGCTTCCTGCTGAGGTTTACTCGCACGGAGAACAGATGTACCCAACAAACATAAGTGTAACAGCAGAGCTGAAACAATGTCACACACTCACCAGACACCCCCAAAGAAAGCCAGTCCCAGGACATCCGCAACCATTCCACCGGGGGTGAGCAGAAAAGAGGAGAGACTGGTTAGCAGGAGGTTTGCACACATAACCTACAGACATTGCATTATTTCTGCAACACCTCGGAATGTCAAAACCACCATTAACACTTTATTTTGGTCATCAACCACATACAGTTAACCATGCAGGTTACCCATGACACTATAAATATTTCTAGGCATGCACAGTTCAAGCCTTATTCAAGTTTTGAAATGCTACTATAGATAGACAATATTTTAAAACAGGTCTGAACGGTGACTGCGATGAGCCTGGTTTTGGGTCGCTGACAGATGGCGCTATTGTGCAGCACGTGTCGGGACTGACAGGCACCTTGAGTGCTGCTGACGGGAGGAGTGAAGAGATCTAATCCCACAGCAGAACGTTTCACACGACATCACCTTCACCTGTTGCCCAAACATGCGGAGCAGCCAGCAGAACCAGGCTAGAGCTGCGAAGTGTTTCTCAGAACAGCGCAGGTAGAAATAAGGTAAAAGGGAGACTGGCTCTGGTACAGAGTACAGAGCCCCCCCAGCGACTTCAGAAGCAGTGGAGCTTGTGATGGAAGCTCTGTGGTTCCTTTCCCCCTCTGGACTCAAACTCTATCTGAGATTTTAATCGGTGTGCAGGTGGACCCATGGGGTGGACCAACCACAGTGCTGCAGCTGTGATTCAGTTTTGGCCCCTCCTAAATTCCACCCGCCTCCCTCCTGGCCTGGTTGCTGTGTGTGCTCACTGTGTGGATTTTGTGCCGGCAGTCCTACGCTGGTACTGCGAGTTTGCAGCACTTCCACTGTAAATTAATCAGGATTTAAAAACCAGCCACATCTATCATTGCAGACATGGAAGGCAGACAAAAAGTGATTTGTTTTTGCATTCACTCAAAGTGCAGGATTAGTTTCCCTGTATTCAGAATTATAGTTGTGAGCGTGCATCATAGTGATAGGGTATCACTATGTTAGCATATCATTACGACAATGTATCGTGGAGAGTGTACCATTGTGAAAGCACACAATTGTGAAAAACCATAGTGTAACATTGATAGCATAACATCGTGACAGCATATCATGGTATTAAAATGGGACTGTGACTCAGATTCAGAGACAAAAGTAACCACTGAGGGACTAAAACACGAGATGTTAAAACACCCATAGTGAACAGGGAAAGGGAGAGGGGCCACCTCCTCCTACTCTGACCTGCTCTTGCTACACAATAGTACCCTTCAATTTTTTATGTCCTCTGGTATGAAATCTTGTATCTAATCATGCTACAGCCAGGATCATTTATGGTTTATTTATGTGTTATAAAAACCCATTTCTGGTGCTATGAGAATTCCTTGACTTGATGTATGATACCCAAATGGAGCATTCAGAGGAGGTGATGTATACTGATGTATAGTAAGGTCATGTTATCCCAATGGAGGGATTTCTCTTTTTATAAGTCTGAGGAAAAATCAGGTCATCTAGAAGCATCCCAGATGAATCAAAACTTTCACTACAGCATATACTGTTCTGCCTTAAAATAGCCCTTAATTAAGTGAATGAAGGCTTCTTAATGCCATAAAGGAGACTCAGATAGAAATAAAAACAACACTTCACGCCTTTGATTAATCTTATCTGGAGAGCCTAAATTTTACCACATTCAGTCTGTAGCTACCATCTGTCATTGTGTCCACTTGAATGCTTGGTGCTTCCTTCAGCTTGCAAAATATTAATTTTACAGCCACCGTGTGATAGTAAGCCCATAGTATCTAGCTGGAGGGTTTTGCTTTTAACCAGGCCAGTAAAATCTGTTTATCTGAATACTTGCAGATTGATTAAAAAGAAATCTGTCTAGCACAATTAATGCTGAATTTAAATGGCTACATTTGAAGCCCTCTTACTTATTATACCTCATAGAAATTCAAACATTGCTGTTCACCATTGGCGTGTCCTATCTGAGTACACTATATTTCGTCATATCCAGCTAACAGCTGTATTATAACACATTTCAGGATGAATGTCTCCATCAACCTGCAAAAAATTGGGTAATATAATAGATACAGCAAAGATTAATTTTCAACATAAGCACTGTAAGGAAGAAGTACAGCAACATTAATTAGCAATATTAACTACATTGTCAACATGAGAGAACAACTGACTTCATGAGGAGATGTTATTGTGTTATATCACTGGACCTTTATTTTAATTTTTAATTCTTGGAACACGATGTAGGTGTATACATGTGGTGCTCATACCAGCTGAAACCAATGTTGTAAAGGTCCTGTATGTATGTCCAATTGTCAGTGTCATCAATTTTGTATTCATTCTGTTACAGGAGTTATGAAGATTGTTGGAGACCCTTCATGCCAGCAATTCATACAATGACAGTAAAATTACTAAATGAGTTATATTGTTGTTGTTATATTATTTCATAAAAGATTGTGGAGAACACTATACATTCAAATGCATTTTGTTCCATGTTTGACGAATTTAGCTAAGAGCAAACAGAAGAAGAAAAAAAACGAGTTTATTCATTTTATCCAGCAATTTTATTCTTTATATTTGTAATTCGGTGTTTAGTTTCACTCAAATCATTACAACAGCACCAGATTTGATGAGAAGGAAAAGGGACTTCATCAAATGAGGTGAAATTTTTGTCCCCGTGTAATTTATTAATCTTTCTGTTAGTGTGAAGCGTGGCCTTTGACTGGATGCTTTTATTTCGATTAAGAAAAGCTATCTGAGATGAAAATAATGCTCTGTTTAGCTAATAAATCTGGCCATCTACCTTAAACTCATTTTCACCTCAACTGCACCTGAGCTGGCGAGGACCGGTGATGCTCGCCAGAACTGCTGCTGCAAACGCAGCGGACCCGGAGCGCAAGCAGTCGCAACTCCGCGCTACTGTCCGGTTGCACGGTAACTAGCGGTTGCGCGCGATTTCTGCTTTCAAGAGTGTATCGCTATACAACGGTTGAAGTCCCTGCTCATACCAACCGACAGAAAGCAAGAAAGCGTGCTGCCGATCTCCATGCAGTATACAATAACAGTGTAATGATTCAGGTCATTTCCTGGCATAGACATTTAGCAGAATGTAACAACATATTGTATATGCACTGCGGACGGCATGTATTACATTCAAGCCAAAAGGCACTAAAAACGCACAGCGCACGACACAAATTCTGTCGAGGTTGTCAAAGCTGACCTGCGTAATCAACGCGTTCCATTAATTATAAAACAACAGACCGGTTGATCTGCTCTCGCAGCAGGTTATCGTAGAGGGCAGCTGTACCGATAGCCCCCCCTCTCCATAACAAGCAATATGCTGGCTGTTGTCATCGTAGAGAAGCCATACTGTACAGACAGCGACAGAAACCACCTTGAATCCTTATTCGCACCGACGCTCTAATTAATTGACTCCATCTAATGCCTCAGGTCCCCCTATGAGATTAAACCTCGCGATCTGACAATCAAGCTCACACACAAACAGATCGAGAGAACTGACGAGTTTCATAATAAACCACATACAGTGCACCGACCGACGGCCAACTCGGCGCTGGGTATGCAATTAATGTCGTGCAAAATATGTTCAGCCACAGTGCAGATCTATACAGCTAGCTGTCCCTACTTCTTGGTAAACACAAATTCATCATCAAATTATACAACCTCATCCAACATTTCTTAGATTATGAATACACCGACGAGAAACCGTGCAATGCATTTGTACGGCACAAACTTGTTTACCTGAGAGCTTCTGAGAACGCTGTCCCCAATCCTGCTTGTTAAAATTTATCGTACGATACACCTTTAAGAAGTCGGGGCCTCTATTCTCCGACGCTGTCCTCCTCTTTCGAAAACGTCAGCAAAGTGAGGGGGTTATATCTTGCAACCTTCAGAGAGCCATCCCTCTCCCTCCCAAAGCCGATTGGAACAGGGTCTGTGAGTCTACTCGGAGACGAAACCTCTAGATTCACATGTTAAATGACTATGTGTTAGTATTTAAATCGTTTATTTGTACAGACATTATATGTAATCGTGCTGAGCGCTACACCAGTCTCTGTCTTCAAGTAACTGTATTGCAAAATGATAGAGAATGGATGCTTTTCTCGTTGAAAAATAAGTAAGATTAATATTACACTATTGTAAGCATGCTTTGACGTTACTGTAGATACTGGAGTATTGGCAATTAAGAACAGATTAATTTTTAATTTCTTGTTATTCCTGTTACCTTTGTGTTGAATTGATGAGTCGTTGTACTCTACCGTATCTGCCGTATCCTGCCCACTGTCAGTTATAGTCCTCTTTTGTAAAGCTCACTTTTACTCAGTTTGATATTATTCACAACCAGGTTTATAAGTGTTATTTGCAGTTCGATATTCCTTTATTGCTTTCCTGGACTGTTCAGTTTATTGATCTGGCTCCAGCTGGTGAAAGACGGAAGAGTATCTCTTCGATTTTGTGCATATGTATTGCATCCTCATCAGTGGACTCCACGGTTGCAGTTAAACTTTCACGTGGCACCGTCCTCTTTATTGACTGGAGCAATTTTATTACATGTGAAACTTGAGCAATTTTTTCTGCTTAGGGCACGATGTTACATTGATTTAGGCTTACATTTTTTCCATAATGATGTGAATTTTCCGGGTGGAAGCTGTGAGAGAATCCAGACGATGAACGTGTTTATATGCCTGCACAGTTTCACAGACAGGAATCTCAGGGCCATCCTCCTCATCTACCCCGCTGGACAGGGGCTGGGACCCCACAGACACACCCACCCTGCAGAGAAGGGCTGGCCATTTGCCCAAACGGTCAGTGCAAAGTGAGAGCTGGGGTGCACACCTTCACAGCAGCTGAATGAGCCGGAGCCTCTCAGCTCGCCCTCTGTCTCATAACAGAACAGAGCAAAACTAAAAAGTACACTTGTACCTCTGATAACAGCTGGCCTGACGACATTCTTTAGTCCTGCTATAATGAGCGGATACTCTAACCACCAATGAAGGATGCACTCACTCACTCACACAGAGACATACTCACTATCAACTCACACACACACACGTTTTTCCATATCTGTGTGGAACAGCAGGGGAACAGATGTTTGTTGTTAGCTTTAAGTCATCTAATCTTGATCTGGCAGTGACGAATGCTTCTCTAAATATATGCAATATTCTTTTTTTAACTGCACAGCAATTTACACTATGGTGACTCATTTCTTCACCAAAATACAGCAACTCCATGTTTAACACCGGTTCATCTTTAGCAATGTAGTTGCATTTAAATGATGTCTATCAAAACTTGATCCATGAAAAAGGTTTAAGAAGAAAAAAAAAAACAAGTTTGTTGACCACATATTTAATTAGATAATAATACAAATAATCTTAAAGAAATCTTAAAAAATGAAACTGACAGTTATAGAGAGAGACTGCTGTTTAGCACAGCGTAGTGTGGTTGTGTTTTTCAGCTTATCAGACAATTTCTTTAGTTTGGAGTTCCTATTTTAGTGCCCATTACATGCCTTTCAATAATAATTATAACAATAAAATAATTTTTAAAATGATGGCAATCAAAGTTTAAAACAGCTTGTACTGTCATGAGCACCAAAATAAGCCCAAAATGTCAAAACCTAAAATTCTTACACTGTCATCCTCATCTTTTTTAAAAAAATCATGGCGATAACAATAAAGGAGCAAGTAAATTATTACTGTATACAGCTGACAGCTGTACAATTATCATAAAAATGAAAAAATTATGATAAGAATGTTAAAATGATAAATTGCCTGAATCACATTTTATAAACAATTTATAACCACGTGCTGTAGGGTTCAATGGCACAAACTCTGATGCAGTGTTGAAATGCGGACTGGTTTGGTCAGTGAGTTGAACATGATGCTAAAACATCAAAAATAAACAACGCTCTGAACCCATCCATTTATGGAATTTACATAAATGTTAAGCTATGCAGCATTGCATAAAAATTATACACATACTTACATGAGTATTCTTTACAATGATTACAACAGTAATAGCAACAATAATAATTTCATCCTTCAAAATACAGTAGTGTCAGTGTTAGTGCAGTGAATAGTACAAAAATTTTAACGGAATATTCGATTGATTACAGTCAGTCAATCTCATTTTTCCCCCAGCATTTTTATCCTTCTTCATTTGCTCATGAATACTACTTCTGTATCTTATGAAAAGGCTGGCTTCATAAGATGACACCCCCCCCACCCCCACACACATATACTCACACACAAACCTCAGTCAGAGTGCACCCCTAAAATGGTTCCCTCTGACCCCCTTTTTCCCAACAAGATGAAGGGACTATAAAAGCCTGATGGGATAGCAGTCTTCCTCATTTAGACGCCTGCCAAATAATGATGGCCAGTATGGTGATCACCACAGACAGCACCATGGCCAGGATGCACATCTTCTTTCGTGACTTTTGCTGAAGGAGGCAAGAGGGGAGATCAGACTGAAGCAGGCTTCTGTACAGTTAACATTAAACACAAATGCAGACAGGCCTTACTTAATATTACTTATTATTTTTAAGTTGTTTAGCAGAGCCCTCGTATCCATGGTTACTTTTAACAAATGATACTAGTGTCAATCAAGAATGCAGAGCCAACCAAATACACATCAAGATCAAACAATAAAGTCAGTATATAATTAAAAAGCATACATAATAATACAATACTGGGGTCACTAAAAGCACAGCAGAATCAAAATAATCGAGACTATCAACCTCATTCATTAAGTAGCTAGTTTTGGTGACAAAGGCCTCCCGTGGTAAAATGATATGTCTGTCTGGCAGATCTTGACTTGACCAACCCCACCCCTCTGCGGGTTACACACAGTGAAACAGACTGGTCCTCACCTGATAATAGGCCGCCCTCTGTAACTGCTCCGCTCCTCGCTCAACATGTACCTCAGCACTCTCCACATTTGCCTCAATACTGTCTGCCAATCAAAAGACATGGCTTATTCGAACTGAACGCGATTCGGTTTTATCAGTTTCAGGGTTTCGCTACAGCAGGACGGGTCAGGCAAAGACTGGTGAGAATACACACACCACACACGCGCGCGCACACACACACACACACACACACACACACACACACACACACACAAAGGAAGTGTCTGAAGGTGACCGATCCCTCTGAGCACAGCCACTGCACTTACCGATCATTTCTCCTTGGTCATGGATCATCACTGCCAGGTCCTTGAAAATCTGGTTCACATCCATGATGTCTGACTGAAAGGAGAGGTTGATGCGAATGGACTTATTACATTATTACCATTCAGCGGACACTCAATCCAGAGCGACTTACACAAGATACAATTTCTTTACATGTTACCCACTGATACAGATGGATATTACATGTCATGTTTCCATGTTGTTTCATAGTTACAGCAGCCCAGCCCCAATGACACACAGCCCTCCCTGGTCCTTTATGATAGAGAAGACATGACTCTCTGTCCTGTGCTCCTTGATATTACCGTATCAAGCTTGACAGGAGGATTAATTAACTTATTTATTTAGACAGGAAAAGGTTGTTTTCCTGAAAAGAACTATTCATTTTGTTTCAGTTTTTGAGCTGAATGTTGCCTTTTTATTTATTTACTGGTACAGATATTATTCACTGTCTTTTGTACTGTAAGCTGTCCCAACAAGGACAGACTGTATTGTGTTCATGCTTAAGATGATGAATGTCACATACTGTGGGATGTATACATTTTAAATTTTAAAAATTAAGAGTAATTTTTGTATGGATCTTTATTCACAAAGTGCACTGTGCTTTACTGTAAAGGATGGGTTTTGGTAATATCATTTTGACATACAAAAACTGCCAAATGGGACTTTGATTTGATTTCATGATTACCAGTGGCTGGTTTGGTACCTGTTAGCTTTTCCACACAAGCCCCCTTGTATAGTCAGGTTCAGACTGGGTCGGGCACTAGATTAACATATCATCTTCCAGCTGTGTTCAGTTTGGGTATTTAAGTGTGCGGGTTGGGTCAGGTTTGGGTTTCAGTCTCAGGCTGGCGCAGTCCTTTAATGGAATTGTGCGGTTGCCGTGGAGGGCCTCACCTCCAGCTGTCTGATGTTGGTCTCCCTTTCCTTGATCAACTCCAGGTCCTCCTCTGTTATGGCCTCCTCCTCAGTCTGAGCCACTGACTGGCCCCAGCCCTCAGCATTACTGAAAGGTCAAACACACACAGCTCAGCACTAACACAGATACTGATAGAGCTAACACGTATCTTAACAGTCAGATCCAAGAAATGGCTAAACTGGATAATGACACATAATGACAGATCAATACAGCTTAACACGGTCAGAGAGGTGAATGCATTGCTCAGCATTGTCAGGGGTCACGATTTGAACCTTTCTGCTGACACAATGCTGCCTCCTACATGATTTAATGCTTTTGGTCCAGAAACAGCATCTGTATTCAGTGACCTATACCTGTTCTCTGATTAACATCAGCTCAGGGAAAGTGTTTGGTTGGATGCACTGAACATTTATTAAGCAACCTTTAAAGGGCCGCATAATTGGCATTTGTGCTTGGTGAATCCATTTAACTACCTTCCACAGGGTTATTTATGCAATAATTAATACCACATTACTCAGAAAACTCCCCTCTAACAAGGCTCAAGAACTTTGATTTCTAATCTTTTGAAACTCTGTGAACTACATTTGTTTTGCAGGAAAACAATACCATAACACACAACTTCTCATGGTCAGTAGGTACTGCATTCACCAATCATAATCAAATAATCCAGCTAGCAAGGGCCGGAGTAAGAAATGAACTCCAATGAATTTGATGGATGAAATCAACCATCCGAATGAGACAGTACAGACTGACTCACTTATCAAAAGACACTAGCTGTTCATCACGGGTGCCGTCTTCAGCCTGTGAGAAAAAAAAAACATGAATACTCCACTACTAAATGCAATACATCAGCAGACAGGTTGAGAGGGATGTATATACTACCTGTTTCAACACATTTTATTCATGGTCAGATAGATTGAAACCCCATTCAAAACCAAACCCCCATTTTCCTCAACTGAAAAAATTCACCTAGTGGACAGTAACACTGATGGGAGTGAGGTGTGAGGGCCGTGCCCCTGTTCTTACCGAGAGGCGGGACCCGGCCCTCGCCCTGGCCACTGACTCCTTCTCCTTGTCAGCGGCGCGGCGCTGCACAGCTTGGAAGTCGTTGAGCACCGTGGAGAAGTTATTCATCAGTCTGTCCCTCTGGATCTTCTGCTGCCTCTGAGGAGAGGAAAGGAGGGGAAACTTGCAGCGGCCTCTCCCTGTGTGTCTGAGTGAATCCCAGTCAAACCAATGCTTTCCTGAGCAAACCCCAACCAATTCACTGTTTTTCTAAACAAAGCCCCGTCACACCGATGCTTTCCTAAACAAAACCCAGTCAAACCAATGCTTTCCTGAATGAATCCCAGTCAAACCAATGCTTTCCTGAATAAGCCCTAGTTATACCAATGCTGAAGGAATCATACTATCACCAATGGTGAATGACTTGAGTGTCACATCAGTACCTTCCTGAATGATACACACACAGTGTCTCTGTTTGGCTTAATGCAGACCTCCTGCATTTGCAGTGGTTTGAGTCTTTCCATCACATGCACACACAGGCATTCAGACACACACACCTGCTCTGAAGGGGACAAAGGTGGAGGGAGAGCACCCAGGTCTTTCAGGTATCTGTTGGTGTCCTTTGCAAGTTGGTTGGTGTAGTGCTGCAGCTGCTGCCTGCAGAAACACACACACACACACACAACCACAGAACTGAGGTCAGAGAGAGCACACCTCTGGAACAAAGCATCATATTACATGATGATAAGGACAGGTCATGTGCAGAAACAGTTAATCTTCAGGGTTCAGGCAACTCGTTATATTTGAATAGCAGATAATTACTGCTCAGCGTGTGCCGTACAAT
Organism: Megalops cyprinoides; assembly: GCF_013368585.1. NCBI lineage: Eukaryota > Metazoa > Chordata > Actinopteri > Elopiformes > Megalopidae > Megalops > Megalops cyprinoides. Next base: position 9,418,217 of record NC_050603.1, read on the forward strand.
GCGCAAAATGATCACAGGCCTGTGCGGTGTGCCATGCAGGAGGGTGGGGGTTGGGCTGTCACACTCACAGTCTGTCCTGAAGCTCACTGGTGTCCTGCTTCGTCCCAAGCTGGTTCACCATGCTTTTAATCTGTGCAGCTGCAGGCAGGAGCAAAAACAACAGAAGAGCATGGAGGAGAAAATGAGACTAGAGACTGAATTAGTCATCACAGAAAGATCACACCACTGTCAACCAACTGCTGTATTATTGTAACCTGAGAATGTTGTGTGAAAGAGGATCTGAATCTGTCAGAGTCTTCAATGCTGACCCAACAAGTACTTTTGGAGTAAGACTCTGATGAGGGAATGGCCTGCTGTTTAACAGTTACAAAGAACTCTTAATGCATACTTCAACCAATTATTACCACAGTTTCTTTCCTATAATAGTGCTTTTTTCATGACTGTCAACTACAATAGACAACAGAAGAGCTGAGAACAGGTGTGCTGACAAACGCTCGTTTTGGAACGGGGGGGGGGGGTCGTTTATCAGAGCTGCACACTTCCTTGTCGACCAGACACTCACTGTTCTGTGTGATTTTGTGGATGTTAGAGCCGCACGCCTGAATAAGACTGCTGAAGTCTTGCGGCTGCGAGCCATAGTGGTCTCCCTTCCCGTACGACATGGCTGGATATGCCCTGTCAATCTACCAGCTTCTGATGTCAGGAGGAGCAGGGAGGTGCAGGAGCTCAACGTCTGAGACCCCTGGGGAGGGAAAGGAGAGAGACGAGAGGTGATTTTTTCCATCACCGTGACCAGTGCGGGCAGTCAACACAAACACACTGCAGGCAATCCTTTGGGCCCCGTCTTCCATTTCTGAGGAAATGCTGGTATCATAGGACAGTCACACCAATTGCATTCACATAGTGGTCTCACACCCTGAGGTATGTAGTCAGTTGCACTCACAGCGTTTGAGTGAAACACTGATGTTCAACTTATGGTGCATATGATGGCAGACAGAAACTGTCAGCAGCTGTACTAAAGCGCACGCCATTCTTTGCAAAAGCGAAGATGCGTTCCTTCTTATGAACAACAGTCAAAAAGACTGTTCATGATGAAAATTTAGCACTTCAGGCAATGAAATTCACTGAAAGAAATTGAGACCTTGCTCAAAAAGGGCACATATTCATTAACATGAATGTTTTAGCTGAGTTATTGTGGTTCATTTGCCAGTCAATATGTTTTCCATCCCTACATCATTCATTCACCGGCAGAGATTTCTGACCCGCAGCAAAACCGACACATTATATATTTCTGCATCCTCAGATTAGAACTTCCTATGACTCTCGTGACATTCTACTGCTGTCAGGTAAACAAAAAACACTGCCGGTCCTGCGCCGTGTCGTTCGCTGTTCTGCCTTTCTATGCAAACTCAATACAGCCGCCCTATTGCAAAAGCAGGCCGCTTGCGCATGCCCACAATTTACAAAAGCACGCTATTTAGCAGCCAAGACGCTCCACCCTAGGCCTGTAGCATATATCGCGTCCTCACATATTAATTAGCTACCTATATGAACAATGTAGCAAGCCAGCTAAATAACGCTAATGCTAAATTGACATATAGCTACAATTATAAGCCACGCTGGTAAGAAGATCGGCATTTGCGTTGCAAAAGGCTAACCTAACGTTAGTAACTATAAGATGTGAAAAGTTGCTGTGTAACGTTAACCATGTCTTGCAAGTAAACATCACCGACTAGCTAGGTAGCTAGAACGGCAACAACTAGCTAATAAACTAGCAACTTAGTTCTGGGTACTGTCTCTTACACAACTGTCCTTGTTCTTGTTCTTAGCAAGCTAGCTAACGTTTGCTAACAATATTTAGCCAATAATTCGCAAGGTGGCTAGCTTGCTGGTTTTAGATATTCTTTCGTCTGCCTTGCATGTGAACTGCCATCTAACGTAGCCTGCTAGCCGGCAACTAACGTTATAGCCATCTCGACAAGAGAGCGGTTTTCATTTCTGTTAGCTAGCTCCATTACAGCTCTAGTTATCTATCTTGTTACAAGTTTCAAGCAGAACAGCTATTGCCTGGACGAGTGAGTTCGTTAATAAGCAAAATATGCAACTGACACATTGTTTACATTAACGTTTTGTTTTAAAATGATATAGCTACCCAGTGCAGTCTTACTTCTTTCTTGGAGTTTAAATGTCAGAGGCGGGTTCCGTTTCTTTTCACTCCGTATTTCCGTAAGTGGGCCAACCCCAAAACATGTAAATGAACTGACATCAATTCATAGTCCGTTCACACACAGGGCTTTTTATATCACAGCGCGTAATATAACAAACTAAAAAGAAGATAAAGATAATAAATCAAGGACTATAGCCGTTCTTCATGACGAAGTTAATTTAATTAAAAAATATTCTACAGCTTTCAAATGAAAAGAGTCACTGACATATTGAAAGGGTTAAGAATTTAAATTATGTAAGATTTATTTATCAATTACGTCTCTGCAACAGAATGAATAAGTCACTTGCGGCTCAACAAATGACCACAGTTTAGTCTTTTTTATGAGGGGTACCCATGTGTTTTACGGGTTTGCAACACGAAAGTGTTGTTTTGAGTGACGCAACAATTACGTAGGCTGCAATGATCTGTCATCATTTTAGCGTTTCCCTATCGTTATTTTCAGCAATAATTGATTTGATAATGATGGTCTGTAAATAAAAAGCTCATGGATGTCATGGGACAGAGTTGCAGAAAAGGCATGCAGAACAAAAGATCAAATTCCCTGGACCTCTGCCAGACTGCAGGGCGTACCTCGTGCCTCATTCACATGATACGGGGCTGGGAGCAAAGAAGGCAAGAGAGAGAACGAAAAATAGTAAAACGTTAATGTCTTTTGAGCCACGACACACATTTTAGTAGATGGGGTGCTTGGGTTGGGAGCGTGTGTGAAAACGGACCTCGAAGTGCACTTGGGTCCCTGGTACTTGTTAGCTGCCTGTTCAGCTGATGAAGTTTCGAAAAGCTCCGTGTGACGAGAGATGGTCTTTCAGCCAGCTGACAGAGCGCAGTGTCGTACTTTTACTTGCACTGAAACGGAGCAAACCCAGTTACAAAAAAATATTTTTTTAAGTGTTACGATTCTTTTTTTAACCTTCTTTCTTTTTCCGAAATCGACATAATTCTGACAAATCAACTAGGAGAAAATATATTTTAAGAGACCCATCGATGGACACAAGAACACATCACATAACATTGTCAATGTTAAAAAGGAATAATATAAATCAGTAGTTTCTTTTTCAATATTTCAATATTTAATTTCTTGGCAGCCAAGCTTTGCACACTGCCGCAAATTTATCCTCTAAATAAAAGAATGTAAATGATGTTTTCAATTTAAAATGTTGTTTTGACAGTCTCACAGCCCTTACAACATCCTACTGTATGCTGCTCAAACCTAAAATTCTAGTCTACATACAGAAAGTAGTGTAGAGCTGAAGTTATAACAGGAGGGCTGCAGTTGGTTCCAATCCCAGATATGACCTGTTGTAGAACTGTTGAGCATCATACTCAACTTACATTTCTTTGTATATATCAACCTGGTAAATTTAGACATGAAAGAACTAGTAAGCATATTCTTTATGACAGCCTGCCCACTCCAAAGAATTAAAAATAGTTAAACTGCACAACAAATGCAAGCAATGAGAAAAAAGTTTCAGTGATACATATCACTCCCATTCCAACTACGTTTATTGTGCACATATCACACCACTGGACACACACAGAAATACAGACCAATCAATAGGTTATTTGACTTGAAGACAGCTTATCTTATTTGTTCACAGGAAGCTCCAAGCTCCAAACTCCATAGGAGGGCAAAAAAAAAATGTAACAGCTGTCATCTCTGGATCATGACTCATCTGTCCCTGAAGGTGAACAGGTAAAAAAAAAAAAAAAAAAGCACCCAAAACTGCAGGCTGACCACACATGTTAGGAGGCTTCCATCAGAGAAAATCTGAGGGGCTACAGTCTGTATGGCCCACACACCTCAATAATGGTTTCTCTCTTCAACATCACATACGGAAAAACTCATTGAGAACCTAAGAACTGAAAAAGAAACCAGGCTGTGCTAATCAAACTAAGAAGCATTCATCAGAACATGCAGTCAAACTCAAACAAGGAAAACGTTTCACATGGGCAGAGATGACAGATTCTTAACATGGCCCCACCAACAGGACTGTGTTGTGTTGTCCTACTGGCTTAGCAAATGCTAATTCTGCTGTGTTTGTGGCAGCAGCACCAGGGGGTGCAACTCTTTCAAATAAACAGCAACTTTGACAGGCTCAGTTGTAATACCTCCCTAAACATTGTGATGCATCTGATTCACCAATTCAGCCAAGGCATGGTTTGGAAAACTCCATTTTAACCTGTATCAGGCACACTAGCTTGTCCTTGTGCAGTTTGCCCAACAAAAAAAAAAAACTAGCGAAAATAGAGATCCCAACTGAAAGAAAGCGTTACAGGACTAAGGGGGTCGGCGATTTCCTCTGGGCCAATTGCGGCAACGTCTCGGTTTTCCCCGCAGGAATCCAGGGACAGCCAGCGGCAGTCCATCAGTGCATCGTAAAGCTCCTCACTCCGGTCCATGTACTGCCTGTTAGCCTCTAGCACATCCAGTGTGGGGTTAGGGTCTGCAATACAGAGAGAGAGAGAGAGAGAGAGAGAGAGAGGGAGAGAGAGAGAGACAGAGAGAGAGAGAGAGAGAGAGAGAGAGAGAGAGGGAGAGAGAGAGAGAGAGAGAGGGAGAGAGAGAGAGAGAGAGAGAGAGAGGGAGAGGGAGAGGGAGAGAGAGAGGGAGAGAGAGAGAGAGGGAGAGAGAGAGAGACAGAGAGAGGGAGAGAGAGGGAGAGGGAGAGAGAGAGAGAGAGAGAGAGAGAGGGAGAGGGAGAGAGAGAGAGAGAGAGAGAGAGAGAGAGAGAGAGAGAGAGAGAGAGAGACTGTGTGACAGAACCTCCGCTACAAACAAACACACAGGGAAGTACACGCAAGGCAGAGGTTAGAGAAACACGTGGCCAGGAATCCTGGATGGCTCACTGGTATATTTTTTGTAACCCAGAGCAAGGTAACTTGGGAAGCCTCTGTAAAATAGCTAGCTAAGTGGATATTAAAGGTGCTCACGTCACCCTCAAGGAGGACATCTGTTGACCAAATAAAAAAAAATAAATGTGATATAAAGTGTTACCAGTTTCACAGAGAAAGCGACAGAGGACTTACCCTCCAGATCATCATCTTCAACCTCTTCATAATTCTAAAACGAACAACAGCCAACATCCATTACTAATCAGCTGATGCTGACTTTCAGAACATCTGTGGACTTACATAAAACATTTTGTGGTAGTTACAATATTTCTGAAGCCATCATCTCATTGTCAGCTTCCATCACATGCTCTGCTCTGGTGGTTGTTGAATGGTTATTCTGGTGAATGGTTATTCAATGAGTCAGTCTTCAGTTTAAATAATAAACGTAGAGAACTACTTTTTAAGTTGAATTTCCACTACTTGCAGGCAGCAAAACCAGCCTGTATTAATCTGAATTCAGCATATGAATTGACTCTCTGATCACATTTTACACTAAAACTACTTTTACACCTCCAGCAATGAGACCAAATAATACTGCCATGAGACAGCAAGTCCAACACAGCAGTTGGTAATGATAAAATACATAGAAAACCCACCTGTGTGGAAGTCTGTGTGAGGTCATACTGGTCACACGCATAGCTGTAGTTCTCGTGGTAACCCCAGTCTGAGTAGTAGCTAGAGTACTGCTGGTGGTACTGGTCGTGGTTGTGATTGTAGCTGTAAGAGTATGTCTGGGAATACTGGCTATCTGATGAGTTGTTTCTGTTCCTGGAAGAGCAGAGAGGAGACAAGGTGTAACTGGGTAACATGAAAGAGGGCACCTGCACCCTGCAGGAATTTTCTCATTGCAGGAGTGCCTAACACTCCCTAAACTGGGGGAGTGACAACACTCCCATTGAGGCCGTTAATGATTTAAATGTGTTACTTCAGCTTTCAGGTGGAAGGGAAATCTCCAGTCCTCGGGATCTCCACAACAGGACACTCCTGGGACACTCCAAGGCAAATGTTTCAGGGGAAAGAGAAGGCAGCACGACCATCGCGCAATGATAGACACTGATGGTGACGACGATGACGATGACGAAGGACTCACGTTTTGTTTGCTGCCAGACACAGACGCAGTGGTTTCCCCCCAAGCCCCACAGCTCCCTGACACTCCTCCAGTGCCCGCCTCTGTGTCCTCTGATCTGGGAACTGCACAAACCCACAGCCCCTGGGAGAAAGAGCGCCGTCCACAGGTCACAGACAGGACAGCCAGCTCAACAAATCAGACACAAAAGGAACAATAATTTTAACACATGCATAAAAAATGACAGTTGGAAAAAAAATCAGGAAATGCATAACTTGGAATAACTTGGAATACAATTATCTACTTGCTTATTGAATACAATTTACAAAGCTTATACTTTACTGTGCAAATTCAGTAATTTGGGAACCTGTATCTAGAGTGAACACTTTTTTTTTGAGTAGCAACTGCTAATGAAACCCAATTTCTAGTCGAACAATCACTCATAGTTCTCACAATGCTCCTACAACACTGCTGAAACATTATCTGGAATGTGTACCGAGTGGCAAAAATCCCTCTGCTTCTTCTCCTCGTGCAGAACTGTCTGGTTTGTCTGCCCCCCGGATTTGGCTCGGCTCATGTTGCTTTTGGACTTACTTGGAGTTGCCCATGGCATCCAGGACCACCTTCCCCCCTCGGGAGGATGGGAAGCGATTGAAGAAGAATTCATACAGCATCCCATCATCCACCTCTGGGGTCAGATCCCCAACAAACAGGGAGAAGCACTGACTGCAGGACAAACGTGATAAGATATTTAAATGAAACTTTCACCAACAAAGCTATCATCATATTCTCCACATTTGTAACTCTGCTTTGGCAATAGTAGTGTAGACCCTACAGTGTGAAATCACAACACTAAAGAACAATACCAATTTAAATTGAATATAAAAATGGAGATGGACAGGGGGAGACAGAGAAAGAAAAGACAAGAGAAAGGGAGAGAGAGGGTGCAGTAAAAAGAACCCCATCCTAGATCCCTGCCCAAGGACCCTGTGCCTACATACATGCTTACCTGTTGTCTCCCTGCCTCCCGTGGTTGGCCCGATTTAATTTGAATCTCCTAGGCTGTGAAGGGGAAAAAAAACAGAAAAGAAGAAGGCAAATCACTATATGACCACTTGAAACACAGCTATCACGTACTGTTAGGATTCTTCTCCATTTGTCATATTCGGCCCACAGTGAAGGGTCCAGCTTCCTACAGAGAGGGAGTGTTGCTTATGGGGGCCTTTTTTACTGTCACCGTCACCATCACCATCACCATCCTGCAAACCAGCTCATACCACCTTACACTGGATCTAACAGGACTCAGCCTGCCCTTCTTGATTCATCCATTCACTCACATGCCACCATTGAATGTTCAGCTGAAATGTGAACTTTGACATGCTTGAGCTCATTCATTTTTCCCCACTATGTAACTAAGTAACGCACCATAACAATTTCATTACAAAGGACACTATTCCTAGAAAAGTGTGACTGTGATCAATTGTTTGGGTCAATGGTGATGCGGTCTGGGTAAAACTATAACGTACCATCAGAGACTCACTGCTTTGAACCAATTGAACAGGTTCGCCAATAGTATGTCAAGTATTGGCCGGATCAATATGAGTCAGAACACAGTATGTGATTGACGCTGTTATAGCTATAACATTGATGTTATAGCTCCACCACGTTATATGGCTGATTAGTAACTCTTCTGTTATTAGCGGTGTGTTTACCGGTGTTGCTCCTGGGAGAGGTTTGCCATTAACCTTACGTAGGCACCTCTCTGCTGTGGCTTCGTCAGGCAGCTCCACAAAGCAGTATCCAGCGGCGACCCTGGGAAGGCAGAGGGAGAGGAGGTCAGAGGGCCCATTTCCAGCTGGTTCCACTCTGTAGGACCTTGGCAGTGGTCTCCAATCAGTCAACTGATCAGTAATCAGCACAGTGTCCTTACCAGTCAGCAGATTTGTAAAGTAGTTAGAAACCCGCCCTCTCTCACCCGGTTAATTTGTTGCGGATGATCCTCACTCCTTTCACCAGCTCCCCCATGGTGGCGAAGGCACGCGCAATGAAGCGCTCGTCCATGTAAGGCTCTAGCTACAGATAAAGACAGGATGCATACGTTTTACGTGGAAGATGAATTAAACTGCTTTCATTACGGGTAAAACGTTGTTAGTACGTCCCCCACCCCACCCCCTCCAGACCATCTCAAGTTTCACTTAAAAGTTTCAATATGATAAATCAAACACATATCGGTTTAAAACATTCCATCATATCTTACGCGGAGCTCATTACTGTAATATTTAAAAAAAATGTACAAACTTCGAACGCACAAGGACCATAGCCGAATAAACGACATTAAAAGATGGCTATGGTCAGCGAGTCCCACGAGTACGAAAACGGCTGAACCGCAATGACTGGGTGGCACATTTACCAACGAAACCCCCTTGATTGAACCAAACAAAATACAGTTTATTACAGTTAAGCTTCTCAACCAATCATTCATTTTCTTCTTATCAATGACTTAACATTACCGTTGCCTAATTAAATTCTACTCGGACAAATCATCTGTAAAACTTCATTTTCTAGTTCAGTGCGACATCAACTCACATTGCCCATCCAGAGGCTGCTCATTTTGTCGAGTGGTTTCCACACTTGACAATGTCAAAATGATTTATATGAATATGGAACTAACTTCAAACTTTTGTAACACGTTTTACAATACATCTACCCAGCTCGCGTTTCTATGCAACTACTCTGTGTGACAGCTGGTGTGCTGAGTCTATCATATTTATCAATAGCGCCGCGTAGTGGACCGGGGGAGCCCCCTTCATCGAGGCGGGATTTCAAACAACGGTTTCTCATATGGGAAAGTTAGCATTGATAGCCACATCTTTTCTTTGTTCCACGACTGTCCTTGGATCTTAATAAAGGTGAATTAAGTATGGAGTCCAGGTCATCAGCAAAAATATGTTACAGGGCTTGGTGCTATGCCAGAGGACCAATGCACTTTTTGGAAAAGAATAAAGATAGTTATGTTACACGAGTTAAGGGTTTCACATACGAAATCTAACTGGAATGATCTGATTTATAAAGCAAAAATGGGATTATTATTAGGAATATCTGATCAACATGCATCAGTGTAGCTATGGTCCATGTGAAGATGTATTGGAATGCATATTTTGTCCAGGTAAACTGGAAAGAAAATATATAAAAGAAATTGTCTCACCGAAGCATTAAAAAAATCAAATGATTTTATTCATGGGATAAACTGGATTATTAAAAGGTTTTTGATGACGTGTGATCTGTGATGCAGAAACTGAAATTTTAGTACTTTTTTTTAACCAGCATCTACATGTTAATATGCTTTGTAATGATATGCACAGTGTTAATATGAGTAGAATAGATGCTGACGCTGAATTTTATACTTTAACTGTTGTTTCATTACAGACAAAGGAACATGAGATCACATTTCTCATTTTCTCTGTAGTGTGACCCTTGAGTTGAATGTACACATTGTATTATTTGCTTCTTAAATAATCTGCTGTGCTCTACAATTCCTTGTTCCTTGTTTCTTGTTGTTAGTTTCTTACTCTTTTTTGCCTCATTCCTGGAAGTGTAGAATGTTTTAAAGGAATTATTTGTTCTTCTTTCCCTGTTTTCATGGCCAGCAAGCATAATGAGAATGATTTGAAAAAACAGCATATACTGTGGACTACAGTGGAAAGGGGAAAAAGCAGTCCAAGGTATTGTGTGAATAATATGCTTTCCCACAATTTATTGGAATGACATGTTTTAAGTGAGTATTGTTTTATAGGTCTCTGTTTTTATTTAAGAGAGCAATGGCACCATGACCAGTGTGGGAAAAGGAACAGATATGAACTTGTCCCAGATATGTCCCATTGTTTCAAAAGTGAAGAACAAATTTAATTCCTCTTACTTTTAATATGGCTCAGATTGTAACAGGAAAATTAATTGAAGCTTTTTAATTTTATACACGAAACAAACACCATTATTTAATAATAAAATGTTATGTAATTGTCAAGAAGAAGCGGGAGGTAAATTTCAGAACCTGAAATGAATTAATTTCTATTAGTGGGATCAAGAACAAGAATGTTATAAGCAGTGTTACTCTTATTGATAATGTTGCTTTGTCTATTGTATGATTTACCCTTATTGTGTTAAAAACTTTGTAAGGTTCAATTTGTCCGTTCCTAATGCTTGTCTATGTGTCTCTGTAGTGGGGGTACTTGAACGTTCATGTTTTACTATTTGCATATTAAATAAAAATTCTGCTGTGCCTCTACCCGTCCTTGTCCCTTGTTCTTGTTCCTTGTTCCTTATTCCTGGATCTTAGTGTTGATTTTTTTAAATGAATTATTTGTTTTTGTAAGTTTCTGTTTTCCCTGATTTTCATAGCTGGCAACTATGAAACTTTTGAAGCAGGACTGTAGATGTTCATGTAATTGTACTTCACCATGTAATATTTAATAGCCTCTTTTGTGAACAGTTAATTTGACTATGTATCTGCCATTTTTTTTTTTTGAAAATTACACAAAAACAATTATACTGTATTACCTTCATTCTATCCTGTGTCCTATTGATAACACTTCACTGAAACTTTTGATACAACATAAATAAATACTGAAACTGTAAAAAAGCAGCATATGATACAAACACTGACTGATACATCCGTTTTCTGATAGTTAAACCTGTGCATATGTACTGGAAGATGAACCTGTACTTGACCACACACACACTTAGCTTCAAAGATTTGGGAGATGTTGTATCAAATGTGATCAGTCACTGAAACACTGACAGTTTCCCGAAAGTGATAAAAACACAAGATCAGTTCATAGAACATTTTATATAACCCAAAATATTTCTTGAAAAGAATTGTATGCATTTAGCAGACACTCTTATCCAGAGCAACTCACATCAATGACACTTTCTTTACAATGTTATCCATTTCTACAATTAGTACAATTCATACAACTATTACATTTCTTTCAATTCATGAAGTTAGAAAGAAAGAAACACCACCACCTATCCAAACCCCTGCTTTATTGAAAGGAGTCTCTAGCACAAAGCCCTTCATCTGATCAAACATAATTATGACCGTTACTGATCTTTTATTGATAATCCATCAAGAAAGCTTTGTCATTCTAACTTCACGTTTCAGCATATTTCCTGCGGACTACGTGTCACACTGCCTCCTTCCTGTTAACACCTGTGTATAAATAAAGGCACTGGAGCTCAGACAGCACACAAATCGAACGCAGAGCTGAAGAATGAAGAACTTTGTAGTCCCACTGGTGTTACTGTGCTGCCTGACAGCAACACAGACCCAAAAGAGTGATGCTGGAAAAGAATCGCAAGCACACCCAGAATTCGCAGATAAAGCCGGAGTCGAACCCACCTGCCAGCCTGACGTTCACTCTGTGCTGAAGGAGCTGAGAGTCGTGGAAGCCAGGCTGAAAGCTGCTGAGAGCCAGATAGAGGAGCTGACCAAAGCGGACAAAGGTAAGCATGCAGAGGCAGAAAAAATACCACCTGGAATTACTGTGTATTTACCACGGTTAGATCTGCCATAGGATGGCTTTTCGCTTGTGTTGAATTGTACCTCACTTGTAAGTCACTTTGGATAAAAGCGTCTGCCAAAGGAATAAATGTAAATGTAATACACTAATTAAATAATGCACACAGAATGCAATAATTAAAAGAGGGAGAAATGTAAATCTCTGTGTTTCATTCAGTCTGATTTTAATACCGCCCGCTCCTGAATACACTTATCCTTGTTATGAATACCAAAAAGACAGAAACATTAAAAAATATCACGTGTCAGCTGGCCGGTGTGCAGGTTCTGTTGATGTCTGTTTCTCTGCATCTGATTGGCCCATTGCTGTGATACAGAAAGTAGCTTATTGTCTGCTTCCAGTGCTCTCTGTCAGCTTTTATTTAATGAAGGTGTGATTCTCTTGTGTTCACAGAGAGGCCGAAGGTAGCATTCTCTACATCACTGGGAGGTAGCGGACATGTAGGACCCTTCAATGTAGACACCACCTTGGTTTATACAATCACCTTCACAAACGTCGGCAATACTTACAATCCAAAAACAGGTACTGCTGAAAATCTATCCACATAACGATATAACGCATAACATTTGCATACTACACTTTACTACTACACTTTAACCACTGCTCCATATTACAGCTTAAACATTAAAGCTTTTGTGTTTTTTATACTGCTTTTGATCAGCATGTAGAATCATTGTAGTTGAAAAATTTCTCATTCAGAATGAGATCATTATTAAATATTTCACAGAAGTAAAAAGAACAGCCTTTATACTTTTACAGTCCTGTGACATTACTCCTCGCGCATCAAACAGAGGTAGTGTGTGTACCTGTATGTATAAATGAGGACACAGGCTGAGCTCTACAGACTGCTCTGTAATTCAGTTTGCCTTGGATATGAATGTAAAACAATCTTCTGTTCCGCTGTCTGCCCTCTCCTCTTTATTTCTATGTTGTCTCTCAATCCTGTCTCTGTGATGCAGGGATCTTCACAGCACCAGTGAAAGGAGTGTACTACTTTCGATTTACCACTCACTCCTCAGGAACAGGTGATTGTGTTGTGAGACTAATGAAGAATGGAGAACTCATTGTAACTGGACATGAAAATAAAAGTGATGAAGTGAACGAAACCACTGCTAATGGGGCTGCGATCCTGCTGGAAGCGGGAGATCAGGTTTACATGCGTTTGGTTGCAAACACGTTCATTTTTGATGATCCACATCACTACAGCACCTTCAGTGGCTTCCTGCTGTTTCCCATGTGAGGAGAGGAGGGTATTACAGGCTGTAGTGATTGAACAACAACATGAGCTTTAAAATCATTATACTGCACTCAATAGAGTAGGACATCAACATTTATATAGCCCTCACGAATCACTGCACTTAGCTGATGTCAGAAATGTTTTGATTGCGATTTTCTTTGGAAATATGAATTGTTTCTAGAATTAAAATTAGAGCTGATATCCATCTGGCTCAGGGTTGTTACAAAGTAGAGAGATACACAATCATATCTGTTCTCTGGCCTCTCAAGATGTTGATAGGGTTTGCTTACAACTTTCAATGAAACAAATTAAAAGCTTTTCTCAGGATTCCTGGTCTCCTGTGTGCTTTTTTTAAAAATTTTCAACACCAGTGCTCAGCTGTAACCATGGCCTCTATCATTGAACAATATCAGAATTTTGGTTTTGAAAAACTGATTTTTATCTTATGTTGTTATCATTATTCATATTCCTATTGCTATTATTGTTGTTCTTTTTGTTGAAGGGTGTCTTGCTTTGTATAATATTTTCAAGTTCACAGTTCACACAATTAACAATTAACAGTTTCACACAATTCACACAATTAACATTTTACATGACCACAGACAGGACTCCAAATACTCTGTGAGTTAAGCAACAGGGTATACAATTAAAGAAAAACAACATACAGAGGAATTTGCAGGAAGGTCCTAGGACAGAGGCCGTACCTCTGTCTGAACTACCGTCTTTGGACAAGGGGAGAGGGCAATGGATAGAGGGCAATTGTTAGACACTTCTTTGTATGCCAGATGTTCAGATACTTTTAAAATAATGCAGAGGACACAGTTCTGCAGTTGTCAGTAGTACTCACACCTTTATACACATACTATATTTTACATATAGTAATTCTTACGCACTTTCACATCTGAAATTAATGACTCCCGAATTTAACCTGCATAAGATCTGCCACAGCACACTGAATACAGTTATCTTGGGAAAGACAGAAAGAAAGAAGGAAAGACTTAGGAAACATCACTTGTCAGTTTGATGGGCTGTAAATTTTGTTCATGTCCCTGTGTCTGCACCTGATTGGTCCAGTGTTTTCATACAGGAAGTAGGTTCCCGTTTCCAGTGTTCCCTGCCACACTTCAGTCAATGACAGTGTGGTTCAGATGTGCTCAAATGTAGTGTTCTCTAAACCACTCAGGGGTAAACTGATAAGTCCTCTGTCCTTTGTTCCTTCCAGAACATCTCAAGTTCGAGTTACAAGTTTCAATATAAGTGACAAATCAAAAACATATTGGTTTAAAATATTTCATCACATCTTATGTGGAGATCATTTCTGTTATATAAAAAAACATGGACCAAAACCAGCACAGACCTCACAATAATCTGTTTTTGCTTTCCATCCAAGTCCTCCCCGTTTCAAGAACTCTCCCTCAGCCTAGACTCTACAGGCCTTACCACCAAAAGCACTATCAAAAACCATGGTGTAATGCTCGATAGCCAACTATACTTCTCCTCTCAGATGGCAGCAGTGAGTCGGGCGTGCAGATTCTTCTTGTACAACACCCGAAGGATCTTCCCCTATCTCACAAAGTATTAAACACACCTTCTAGTTCAGGCCCCGGTCCTCTCACGCCTGGACTACTGTAACTCCCTCCTCCCTCTACAACTAATCCAGAATGCAGCTGCACGACTTGTGTACAATCTCCCTAAATGTGGTCAAGTTACTCCTCTCCTCACCTCACTTCGCTGGCTTCCTGTCATCGTTAGCATCAAGTTCAAAACCTTGGTGCTGGCATACTGGACAGTGAATGGGACAGTCCCCTCATAGCTACAACCCCTCTTCAAACCTTATTTTCCCTCAAAATCATTGCACTCTGCATCTACAGAGCAAATGGCTGTCCCAACCTGATGGGGTCACTCTTCTCAGACACGATCCCTGTCTGTACAGGTCCCACAGTGGTGGAATGAACTCCCCACATAGGTTAGAACAGCAGAATCAATATTACAGTGGTTGAGGTTTTAGCATATAAAATCTAACTGGAAGGCACTAATTTATAGAACAAAAGAGGAATTATAGACATATCTGATCAACATGCATCAGTGTAGCTATGGTCCATGTGAAGATGTATTGGAATGCACATTTTGTCCATGTCAGCTAGAAAGAAAATTTGTAATGGATATTGTCTCACTGAAATATTTAAAAAGAGTCATATAATTTTATTCATAGGATAAACTGGATTTTAAAAGGTTTTTGATGACGTATGATCTGTGATGCAGAAGCTGAAATTTTAGTACTTTTTTTTAACCAGCATCTACATGTTAATCTGTTTTGTAATGATATGCACAGTGTTAATATGAGTAGAATAGATGCTGATGTTGAATTTGATACTTTAACTGTTGTGTTTCATTACAGACAAAGGAACATGAGATCACATTTCACATTTTCTCTGTAGTGTGATCCTTGAGTTGAATGTACACATTGTATTATTTGCTTGCTAAATAAAAAAAATCTGCTGTGCTCTACAATTCCTTGTTCCTTGTTTCTTGTTGTTAGTTTTTTTACTCTTTTTTCCCCTCATTCCTGGAAGTGTAGAATGTTTTAAAGGAATTATTTGTTCTTCTTTCCCTGTTTTCAAGGCCAGCAAGCATAATGAGAATGATTTGAAAAAACAGCATATACTGTGGACTACAGCTGAAAGGGGAAAAAAGCTGTCCAAGGTATTGTGTGAATAATATGCTTTCCCACAATTTATTGGGATGACATGTTTTAAGTGAGTATTGTTTTATAGGTCTCTGTCTTTATTTAAGCGAGCAATGGCACCATGACCAGTGTGGGAAAAGGAACAGATATGAAGTTGTCCCAGATATGTCCCATTGTTTCAAAAGTGAAGAACAAATTGAATTCCTCTTACTTTTAATATGGCTCAGATTGTAACAGGAAAATTAATTGAAGCTTTTTAATTTTATACACGAAACAAACACCATTATTTAAAAATAAAATGTGATGTAATTGTCAAGAAGAATCGAGAGTTAAATTTCAGAACCTGAAATCCAGGGAATTTACAACATACTCAAACTCATAAATGAATTCATTTCTATTAGTGGGATCAAGAACAAGAATGTTATAAGCAGTGTTACTCATTGATAATGTTGCTTTGTCTATTGTATGATTTACCCTTATTGTGTTAAAAACTTTGTAAGGTTCAATTTGTCCGTTCCTAATGTTTGTCTATGTGTCTTTGTAGTGGGGGTACTTGAACGTTCATGTTTTACTATTTGCATATTAAATAAAAATTCTGCTGTGCCTCTACCCGTCCTTGTCCCTTGTTCTTGTTCCTTGTTCCTTATTCCTGGATCTTAGTGTTGATTTTTTAGATGAATTATTTGTTTTTGTAAGTTTCTGATTTCCCTGATTTTCATAGCTGGCAACTATGAAACCTTTGAAGCAGGACTGTAGATGTTCATGTAATTGTACTTCACCATGTAATATTTAATAGCCTGTTTTGTGAACAGTTAATTTGACTATGTATCTGTCATTTTTTTTTTGAAAATTACACAAAAACAACTGTACTGTATTACCTTGATTCTATCCTGTATCCTATTGATAACACTTCACTGAAACTTTTGATACAACATAAATAAATACTGAAACTGTAAAAAAGCAACATATGATACAAACACTGACTGATACATCCGTTTTCTGATAGTTAAACCTGTGCATACGTACTGGAAGATGAACCTGTACTCGACCACACACACACTTGGCTTCAAAGATTTGGGAGATGTTGTATCAAATGTGATCAGTCACTGAAACACTGACAGTTTCCTGAAAGTGATAAAAACACAAGATCAGTTCATAGAACATTTTATATAACCCAAAATATTTCTTGAAAAGAATTGTATGCATTTAGCAGACACTCTTATCCAGAGCAACTCACATCAATGACACTTTCTTTACAATGTTATCCATTTCTACAATTAGTACAATTCATACAATTATTACATTTCTTTCAATTCATGAAATTAGAAAGAAAGAAACACCACCACCTATCCAAACCCCTGCTTTATTGAAAGGAGTCTCTAGCACAAAGCCCTTCATCTGATCAAACATAATTATGACCGTTACTGATCTTTTATTGATAATCCATCAAGAAAGCTTTGTCATTCTAACTTCACGTTTCAGCATATTTCCTGCGGACTACGTGTCACACTGCCTCCTTCCTGTTAACACCTGTGTATAAATAAAGGCACTGGAGCTCAGACAGCACGCAAATCAAACTCAGAGCTGAAGAATGAAGAACTTTGTAGTCCCACTGGTGTTACTGTGCTGCCTGACAGCAACACAGACCCAGAAGAGTGATGCTGGAAAAGAATCGCAAGCACACCCCGAATTCGCAGATAAAGCCGGAGTCGAACCCACCTGCCAGCCTGACGTTCACTCTGTGCTGAAGGAGCTGAGAGTCGTGGAAGCCAGGCTGAAAGCTGCTGAGAGCCAGATAGAGGAGCTGACCAAAGCGGACAAAGGTAAGCATGCAGAGGCAGAAAAAATACCACCTGGAATTACTGTGTATTTACCACGGTTAAATCTGCCATAGGATGGCTTTTCGCTTGTGTTGAATTGTACCTCACTTGTAAGCCACTTTGGATAAAAGCGTCTGCCAAAGAAATAAATGTAAATGTAATACACTAATTAAATAATACACACAGAATGCAATAATTAAAAGAGGGAGAAATGTAAATCTCTGTGTTTCATTCAGTCTGATTTTAATACCGCCCACTCCTGAATACACTTATCCTTGTTATGAATACCAAAAAGACAGAAACATTAAAAAATATCACGTGTCAGCTGGCCAGTGTGCTGGTTCTGTTGATGTCTGTTTCTCTGCATCTGATTGGCCCATTGCTGTGATACAGAAAGTAGCTTATTGTCTGCTTCCAGTGCTCTCTGTCAGCTTTTATTTAATGAAGGTATGATTCTCTTGTGTTCACAGAGAGGCCGAAGGTAGCATTCTCTACATCACTGGGAGGTAGCGGAAACGTAGGACCCTTCAATGCAGACACCACCCTGGTCTACACAATCATCTTCACAAACGTCGGCAATGCTTACAATCCAAAAACAGGTACTGTTAACTTCCACCTTCACAATGGTATAATGCATAACATATGCATACTAGATTTTACTGCTATACTTTAACCACTCCATTGTACAGCTTAAACATTAAAGTTTTTGTGATTTTTTTGTACTGATTTTGTACTGATTCAGACAGAGGTAGTGTGTGTACCTGTATGTATAAAGGAGGACACAGGCTGAGCTCTACAGACTGCTCTGTAATTCAGTTTGCCTTGGATATGAATGTAAAACAATCTTCTGTTCCGCTGTCTGTCCTCTCCACTTTATTTCTATATTGTCTCTCAATCCTGTCTCTGTGATGCAGGGATCTTCACAGCACCAGTGAAAGGAGTGTACTACTTTCGATTTACCACTCACTCCTCAGGAGTAGGAGATTGTGTTGCAAGACTAATGAAGAATGGAGAACTCATTGTAACTGGACATGAAAATAGAAATGGAGAAGTCAACGAAACCACTGCTAATGGGGCTGCGATCCTGCTGGAAGCGGGAGAGCAGGTTTACATGCGTTTGGTTGCAAACACGTTCATTTTTGATGATCCACGTCATGCCAGCACCTTCAGCGGCTTCCTGTTGTTCCCTATGTGAGGAGAGGAGGGTATTACAGGCTGTAGTGATTGAACAACAAGATGAGTTTTAAAATCATTATACTGCACTCTATAGAGTAGGACATCAACAATTATACTGCCCTCATAAATCACTAAACATAGTTGATGTCAGAAATGTTTTGATTGTGATTTTCTTTAGGAATTAGGGATTAGAATTTAGTAATTAGAATTGTTTCTAGAATTAAAATAACAGTTGTTGGGCTTCTGACTCAGGGTAATTACAGTGTAGAGATATACACAATCATATCTCTTCTCTGGCCTTTCCAGATGTTGATTGGGTTTGCTTACAACTTTCGATGAAATAAATTAAACGACTTTCTCAAGATTCCTGTACTCCTATTGTTTTTTTCAATGATTAATATGATGATATACTGTAACATTTACAGTGACCATTATAATAGTAAATATTAGAATACTGCACTCTATTGTTGAAAAACATCACAAACTTGGGTTTCAAAAACCTGATTTCTATCTTGTGCTGTTATAATTATTTCTATTCCTATTACTATTATCATTGTTGTTCTTTTTGTTGGAGGGTGTCTTGATTTTCATAAAATTTTCTCTCAAGTTCACATTTCACAAAACTATCACCATTTTACATGATCACAGACAGGACGACCAGTACAAATTGTGAGTTAAGCAACAGAGTATCCGATTAAAGTAAGGTAACATACAGAGAATTTTGCAGGCAGGACCATCTGGCACCTCCGTCTGTACTAAAATGTAACGCATAGTCCAACAGCTGTGTATACGACAGCTTTGCACAAATTCCGACCTCTGTGTGAGCTACTGTCTTTAGAATGGGATAACGCAATGGGTTTTAAGCAGCAAGACACTTGTTTGCATGCCAGCTGTTCAAATAATTTTTTTAAATAATGAAGAGGACCCAGTTTTGTAGTCAATAGGACTTACACCTTTATACACACAGTATATTATACACGTAGTAATTCTTGTGCACTTTCACACAGAGGCCACATCTCAAGTAGAGAGCAGCATGTTAAAAAGTTCAACTAAAGGATACACTAATAAATGTGCACAGAATTGAACAAATTTTGGATATTTAATGTGGTAATACGAGATAAAAGTTGAACATGTTTGGTTAGAGTTTAGTGGCCTTTACTGGTCTTTAAGTGCAATTAATGTATTTTTACCTGGCTTCCCTGAAGTAGCACTGTGGTCAAGTCAAACAGGGAAGAGGAAAGACATGGTGGGTCAAAATGGCTTCACCAGATGGCGCCATATAAAACCACCTGACCTGTGAGACATCTGAAATAACCCAATCCTGAATTTATCTTCTTCATCCGTCCCCTATTTAAGATCTCCCACATAACACTGAACTGAATGCAGTTATCTTGGGAAAGAAAGAAAGAAAGAAAGAACACCGATAGATTGAGGAAACATCACTTGTCACTTGGCTAGGGTGTGAATTATATTCATGTGTACTTCTCTACATCTGATTGGCACAGTGTTCTCATGCTGAAAGCAGGTTCACTTTTGTTGCCAGTGTTACTTGTCACCCTTTAGTCAATGACAATGTGGTTCTGTTATGTTCACAGAGAGACCAAATGTTGCATTCTCTGAACTACTCATGGATAAGCTGATAAGGCCTCTGTCCTTTGGTCCCTCAAGACCATCTCAAGTTTCAGTATGATAAATAAAAAACATTATGGCTATAGATATTCCATAAATCTTATGAGCAGATAATTTTGTATTATTATTACTATTGCTGTTGATCTTGAAAGAGGCATGGAAGATCTTAATTGACTTCACTGTTATTTTTGAGGTTTTGAAATTTTATGAAATTTGATTTCACTGGTTTGCAAATGGAGTTAACCACCACAGATTGTGAACACGCAGTTTTAAAAGTATACGTTTCAAGTTCATCAGATGAATTAATTAAACACCTGACATAACCTTTTAAAGCCCAAAGATTAGCATTCAGTGGGTTATCAATGCTGATAACAGGCCTTGTTTTTCAACAGTCAAGCTCCTCTAAAGTTCCAAAGTATCACCTTTAATAATATGGTCACCTTACCACAAATTGCAACAGTATAAAGTAGAGTAAATTATTAAGGAAAATAGCATACAGAGAATTATGCAGTCAGGACCATCCAGCACCGCTATACTCGCTGAAAACTTACACACAGACGCACTTCTGACTGAACTACATCCTCACGCATAATCCCACCTGTCTGCATTAGAAGTTTACACACAGTCCCACGTCAGATTGAATGCACATACAAACAGAAACAAAGATTCACAGACACACACACACCTCAGACACAATGCACATTCATGTGCACACGAGATCACATGCTCACACAATCTCATGTGCAGACAGACACACAGACACACACACACACACACACACACACACACACACACATTAAGTTGTTCTTTGTTTTTGACTATCAAAAAATCAGAATTGAAATTATTGTGTTTACGTGGCCACATATAGGAATTTTATCTAATATAATATGTGACTGAAACAACACAGGAAATAAATAAAGAGAAAATTATACAAGGAATTTTGCAGTCAAGACCGTCCCCCACCTCTGACTGAACTACAGTTTAACACACAGTCCCACCTCACTCTGATCGGCCCACTGCTTAGTACATAGGTTGCTAATAGTTTCCATTGTTCTGTGTTTGACTTCAATTAATTAGTGTGTGATTCGCTTGTCCAAAATCTAAATAATGGCTCCAATGGGGTCTCAATGCTGCTTAGTTGTGGGAGAGCAGGTCTGCAGCCATCTGTGGGCAAACGGGCACATCTGGGGTGATAGTTCTAATGGGGCCTCACTGTGGGGATATAACCACAGCATGTTCAGTAACTTCCTGTTGTTCCCCATGTGAGGAGAGGATATGACCAACAGCACTGGTGGAAATAAAAGATATGATTCTGTATTAACAGTTCCGGTTTTAACACCATTGTGTTGGGGAAGAACTTACAGAGTAATTATGCCCTTGTGCAAAGGTGATGAGTGTCAGGAATTTTCTGTTTTTGATTGCCTTTGGAATAATCAGAGAGGGATGATAAACTATTAGGCCTCTGAGCAGTAAGAGTTCAGTTACCAGTTTCAGAAAAAACAATTGAAAATGTTTTTGGGTTTAAGATATTCCTTTACATCTTATGTGGACCTTTTTTATTTTTTATTTTATTGTTGTTGTTGACTTGGAATAAACACTGAAGCTGTTAATGTATTGCATAATAAAGTTTGTTTTTAAATTTCACTGGCTTAGGTATGCAAAGATGCAAAAGACACTCATATCTACCACACATTGTGAAATCAGCATTTAGAAGTATACTTTATCCGTTTTTCAGTATAAGGTCATAACTAAATCAGACCACAGAGAGAACATTGTAAAGGCCAAAGATCAATATTCAATGGGTAATAAAATCAGATAATGGGCCATGTTTTTCTACAATCGGTTTTCTCTAAAGTTCCAGGGTAACACCATTTCAAACATGGTCACATGGCCACAGATCGTGATTTTGTACAACATTAATTGTGAGAGAAACAACATCCAGCACCTCTATCTCTGCTATAACACATACACACACACACACACACACACACACACACACACACACACACACACACACGCACACACACACACGCACACACACACGCACGCACACACACGCACACACACATAGTCATACTTTTGAGTGACTAAACCACTTCTGACTGAACTACAGCTTAACACCAAACCTCTAAAACTTTACAATGTTCCAGTACCTAAAAATGTTACATGTAATCCCGCCTCTGTTTGCACTATACGCTCACACAAAGTCCCAACTGGGGCTGAACAGGCAAACATGTAGACAGAAATAACACATACACACACATGCAAGGCATATCATGCATGTGAAACATACTATCACACCCTCAAAAAATTCACATTCACACATAAACATATATTAAATTGCAGCTGAGAGTCTGCTTTTGCAGATTGTATACTGTAACAACACACCATTTATTCAAGCATTACATTTGATTTTTCTTTTCAGAAATTCATTTACACACCATCTGACACATGTTCATGAACGTTACTATCATTCCATCCACAATAACACTTATCTTCTTATTTTTTACTTCATATTTCCGCGTTCCACTTCTCAGAACACCTGCCAATTGTTAACAGAGTCACCTGTATATAAAGACAGGGACTGGGGTTCATGCTGTACACAGAAGTAGAGCAGAGCTAAATAATGAGCTTCATAGTGCTGATGGTGTTACTGTGCTGTCTGACACAGCACAGCACAGCACAGGCTCAGAGCAGAGAAGACAAAGAGGTCAAGGTGAGTTCCACCCTGCAGGACTACACTAGAGAAGGCCAGAGCCGGAATGACAAACAAATGACAGAATTTACTTTTGGCACCCAGCCCGCCTGCCAGCCTGACATTTACTCCGTGCTGATGGAGCTGAGAGCTGTGGAAGCCAGGCTGAAAGCTGCTGAGAGCCAGGTGACTGAGCTGAAGGCCCTGGAAACCAGACTTACTTTGGCTGAGACCCAGGTGGACGAGCTGAGGAGAGCAAACAGAGGTAAGGATGCAGGGCCAGAAGTATTATGACCTGTGTTTAATGTGCATGTCAATAACAAATAAACTCAATGGAGGCCCAAATTCACACTGAAAAACTCATGCAATTAATGGTCTCACGAGGGAACAAAAAATCAATATCAAAATGATATTAAATGTTAAAAAACATCACGACTATGTTGTGGCCATGTGACCAGATTGCAGACTGTGTTCAAGTGTCTTTCTTTGCATCAGACATTGGCGCCCTGTTCTAATATATAAGGTAGTTTTCTGTTGGTTTCCATTGTTCTCTGTTGCCCTTCAGCTAATTAGCGTGTGATTCTCTTGTGTTCAGACAGGCCAAAGATAGCATTCTCTGCCTCCATAGGGGGCGATGGGGACACAGGACCCTTCAATGTAGACACCACCGTGGTCTACAAAACCGTCATCACAAACATCGGCAACGCCTACAGCCCAAATACAGGTGATGTTTAAATCCTTCTACATTATGACATAATATATAACAAACATTTAAATATTGTTTTAGATGAGAAGAAATAATTGCTTTTTTATATCCAGCCTTGAGATCAACACTGGACAGCCAATATCAGTATTCAACTGCCTGTTTATTAACAAAAAATAAGACAAATCCAGCATTGTGCTCTTTCTCAGAAGGATACTTACATTATTACCATTTAGCAAATGCTGTTATCCATACATACTTTAAAGTTTTATTGATTTTTTTTATTGACTGTATTGATTTTTTATCAATATATACTGTAGCCTATATATTATACTTTTTCAGTCCTGTGACATTACTCCCCCAGCATTAGGCAGAGGTAGTGTTTATATCCTGCATGTATACATGAGGACACAAGCTGAGCTCTACAGAAAGCTCTGTAATTCAGTTTGCCTTGGATTGAATGTAAAATATCTTTCTATTTCTATTTCTCTATTCCTGTGTCTGTCTTCTCCACATTATTTCTTTATCAACCCTCTCAATACTGTCTCTGTGATGCAGGGATCTTCACAGCACCAGTGAAAGGAGTGTACTACTTCAGAATGTCAATTTTTGCCCGTGGTTCGGTAGCTACAAACGCTCAACTACTCAAGAATGGGGCACGTATAGTTACTGCAGATAGTCACAAGACCGGAGATCCATTTGAGAATAGTTCCAATGGGGCCTCACTTCTTCTAGAAGTGGGAGATCAGGTTTACACACGTCTGTGGGCAGGCCGGCATATCTTCGACAATGCAAACCACCACAGCACTTTCAGTGGCTTCCTGTTGTTCCCTGTGTGAGGGGATGAGGGTATGATGAGCTGTATTGATATAACAATAGAAGTGCCTGTATTTAAAACATAATTTTAACATCATTATACTGTGTTGGGGCATCTCAACAACAATTATGCCTTTGTTGGTGTCAGATGGATGTCTGATTTTGATTTTCTTTGGAATTGTCAGGGACTCGCAGAGTTTAATCTGTGCAGTGGTCGCTCCAGACCCTGTGAGGGTTCAGTTACAGCTTTTGATATAACAAATCAAACATTTTCTCCAGGACCTCATGCATCGTAGCAAACTGTTTGTACGCTACCCCTGTGCCCTCGGTTGGTGAAGGACTGTCAGAGTCTTGGGTTTAAAATATCCACATCTCAGGCTGGATTCTCTCTCTCTAGGTCAGCTAGGCCAATGGAAGTACATGTACTACTACTTTTCAAATACTTAACAGACACAGGAATGCAGCCTAGAACTCTGTGGACACGTGAAGAGAAATAAACCTTCTTCACTGGGAGTGAAAGGGTAGTACTCTGAAGGAGCATGCCATTTTAACAGATAGTGTAGTTTGCCACAAAGTTACATCTGTCTGGGGAGTCCCTTCACCCCCAACCTACCCCGACTGACTAGGACTTCAAAATAACTTGTTACCATGTAATAGCAAAAAAAAAAAAAAAGGAACATGGTCTACACGCCACTATTGGTTAATGAGCATATAAAAAATGCAATCTGATCATGGCTAATAATGATTACTGTTTTTTGTTAGTTGCTTTGTTTTTTTTAAATTTCACTGGCTCAGTTATGGAAAGATGCAAAAGAAGCTTATATCTACCACAGACTGTGAAAACAGCACTTTAGAAGTATACCTTATCAGTTTTTCAGTATAAGTTCATAACTAAATCAGACAACAGAAAGAACATTGTAAAGGCCAAAGATCGATATTCAATGTGTAATAAAAGCAGATAATGGGCAATGCTTTTCTACAGTCAATCTCTTCTAAAGTTCCAGGGTAACACCATTTCAAACAAGGTCACATGGCCACAGATCGTGATGCTATACAACATTTATTGTGAGAAAAACAACAGAGTAAATAATCAAAGAAATCAATGTATGGATAATTTTGCAGGTAGGACCATCCAGCACTTCTATTCTTGCTATAACACACACACACACACACACAGACACACACACACACACACACACACACACGCACACACACACACACACACACACACACACACACACACAAACAGTTCTACTTTTGACTGACAGACTGAACCGCTTCTGACTGAACTACATCCTAACACAAAGCCTTTTAAATAAACTTTACATAGTTCCAATACCGACAAAACCATAATGCACACATAATCCCATCTCTGTTTGCACTATACACTCACACAAAGTCCCTCCTTGGGTTGAACACGCAAACATACAAACACAAATACGCACACATGCAAGGTGTATCATGCTTGTGAAATCACACCCTCAAAAAAATTCACATGTACACATACACACATATTAAGTTGTGGCTGAGAGTTTGTGCTTTTGCAGATTGTATACCTTAGTAACACACCATTTATTCAAGCATTACATTTGATTTTTCATTTCATATATTTACACACCATCTGACACAAAAAGAAAGAGACAACATCATCTCTCCGAGCCTCTGTGACAAAACCCTTCATCTTATGAACAGTCATTATGGTTATTCATGAACGTTTACTATCATTCCATCCACAACAACACTTATCTTCTTATTTTTTACTTCGTATTTCCGCATTCCTCTTCTCAGAATACCTGCCAATTGTTAACAGGGTCACCTGTATATAAAGACAGGGACTGGGGTTCATGCTGTACACAGAAGTAGAGCAGAGCTAAATAATGAGCTTCATAGTGCTGATGGTGTTACTGTGCTGTCTGACACAGCACAGCACAGCACAGGCTCAGAGCAGAGAAGACAAAGAGGTCAAGGTGAGTTCCACCCTGCAGGACTACACTAGAGAAGGCCAGAGCCGGAATGACAAACAAAGACCAGCGTTTACTTGCAGCACCCAGCCCACCTGCCAGCCTGATGTTTGCTCCGTGCTGATGGAGCTGAGAGCTGTGGAAGCCAGGCTGAAAGCTGCTGAAAGCCAGATAGAGGAGCTGACCAAAGTGGACAAAGGTAAGGACACAGGGCCAGAAATATTACAACCTCAATTGACACCACTGATTTCTGTTATATCCGTTACAGAACATGCTCTGTGTCTCATTCAATCCGCTTTTAATACATGCAGCACCTGAACACAGTGACATTTAATTTACATTTAAATGTATTCATTTGGCAAATGCTTTTATACAAAGTGACTTATAAGTGAGGCAGAATACAAGGCAAGCAAAAGCCATACAAGGAGTCACAATGATAGAAGTGCTGAATGACCAAGTTTCAATAGTTGGGCAGACAAAGACAAAGTACAAGCTAGCTGGTAGAGACGCAAGTGCATTAAACCATTAATATTCTTTTTTTAACATATTGTTTTAGGACATATAAGAAATTGCTTTAGATGGTAGTGATTCAGGTGATCTGATGAGAGCGGAAGAGCTGTGTCTTCAGATGTTTCTTAAAAATAGTGAGGGGCTCGGCAGAATGGATGAACTGTGGAAAGTCATTCCACTATCGGGGGACGATGGCAAAGAAAGTTCTGGATGACGTTCACTGGACAGTGATCATATGACAGAAAAATAAATCATAGAAATGACACAAACGTTAAAAAGCATCATGTGTCAGCTGGCCAGTGTACAGGTTCTGTCCATGTGTCTTTCTGAATCCGATTGGCCCATTGCTATGATACAGAAATGATCTTACTGTCTGCTTCCAGTGATGTCTGTCACCTTTTAGTTAATGAAGGTGTGATTCTCTTGTGTTCACAGAGAGGCCAATGGTAGCATTCTCTGCATCACTGGGAGGTAGCGGAAACGTAGGACCCTTCAATGTAGAGACTACCCTGGTCTACACGGTCATCTTCACAAACGTCGGCAATGCTTACAATCCAAAAACAGGTATTGTTTACATCCACCTACACCGTTGTATAATGCAGGCATTTCAATATAATTACTGTAGGCGAGACTTTCAAAGATGTGTCTTGTAAAAAGGACAGCCTTAAAAACACTGACACAATAACAGAATTATTTGCCTGTTTGCCTTAGCATTTACACAAAAGGAATCGGAGGTTCATAGTGAAAAAGGCAACATTCAACAATAATATTCCCTTGGCAGAATCATATTAATATTAAAATATTAAATTAATGCAAATGTCTCACAGTTAGGTATTTTCATAGCAGACTGCCCTATCCAGTACAATATTCATAACTTACTTTGTTAGATATTATCCAAGTATTTGTGGAAGTAATGCTGTCTAAGCGCCAAATCAGCATTCACCTTTGGATTGTAAGCCTTCATGCTTTATGTCCACAACACATCAAATCTTTAATGCTATTTTTGTATTTATCATTGACTAATATGCTGTCTTTGAAAAATATCTGGTTCACAATTAGATTTCACAGGAATAAAGAGAACAGCCATTATGCCTTTGCAGTCCTCTGACATCACTCCCCTAGCATCAGACAGAGGTAGTGTGTGAATCCTGTATGTATAAATGAGGACACACACTAAGCTCTACAGACAGCTCTGTAACTTCACTGCCACTTTGCCTTGGATAATATGTCTCAATACTGTCTCTGTGATGCAGGGATCTTCACAGCACCAGTGAGAGGAGTGTACTACTTCGGATTTTCCACTCATTCCTCAGGGTCAGGAGACTGTGGTGTCAGACTGAGGAAGAATGGAGAACTTATTGTTTCTACGTATGAAAGTAAAAGTGGAGAAGTGAACGAAACCACTGCTAACGGGGCCTCGGTGCTGCTGGAAGTGGGAGACCAGGTTTACATGCGCTTGATTGCAAACACGTTCATTTTTGACGATTCACGTCACGCCAGCACCTTCAGCGGCTTCCTGTTGTTCCCTATGTGAGGAGAGGGTATGACCAGCTGCACTGGTGGAAATAAAGGAGAAGATTCTGCATTAACAGTCCCAGTTTTAACAACATTATGTTGTGAAGGACTTAAGAGTGATTATGCCCTTGTGCAAAGGTGATGAGTGTCAGCAATTTTCTGTTTTTGAACGCCTTAACAGAATAATGACAGGAGGATGATAACCCGTAACGCCTCTGTGCCGTGTTCCCTCCAGAACTTGTGAGGGTTCAGTAACAAGCTTCAGTGGGATCAATCAAAAAATCTGGGGGAACCATCGTATGCATGAGACAATTTTGTATCATTATTAATTTTTTATTTTTATTTTGAAATAAACACTGAATGTTCTCCAATGTTATCTAATGTTCTCTATTATTAGGATTTTTAATTCCCCTGGTTTGGAGACTCACAGAGATAGAGACTCACAGCCACCACCAATTGTGAACATACAGTTTTAACTGTATACATTTCAAGTTCATCACTGTACAGTCATAAATATCTTTCACACCTGACATAAAAGTCCAAAGATCAATAGTTAGTGCGTTATCAAAGCTGATAACAGGCCTTGCTTTTCAATAACGTCTTCAAAAGTTCCAAGGCATCACCTTTAATAATATGGCCACCACACCACAAATTGCGATAGTATAAAGTATAGTAAAATATTAAGGAGAACAGCATACAGAGAATTATGTGGTCAGGACCATGCAGCACCTCTATACTCACTACAATCTTACACACAGACACACTTCTGACTGAACTACATCCTCACACATAATCCCACCTATCTGCACTAGAAGCTTACACACAGTCCCACCTCAGACTGAACACACACATCTGCAAATAGAAGCAGAAAACAAATTCACAGGCAGACACACACACACACACACACACACACACACAACACACATTCACATACACACACCATCACATGTTCACACAAACTCACATGCACACGTACACATACATGTTGAGTTGTTTTCTGTTTCCAACAATCTATTTCTTATAATGATCAAAGATGAAATTATTAACATGTTCCCATAGCCAAAAATGGGACTTTTATCTAATATAATATGGGACACAACAGAATAAATAACTAAAGGTAAAATTAACAACAGCTTAACACACAGTCCCACCTCATTCTGAGTTCCACCAGACAAGCTGTTCTCTTTAGATATTTCCTTCAGAGCTGATCCCGTCCAGCAGTACAGGATCTGATTCACTACTCTCAACACACAAACTGTTAGCAGAATCTCTTATATGCTTTTCACCAAGAGAAAAGATAGCTGAATCCCATGTTCCAATGAAAGAGATGTATTTACAGAACATGTTATACCACTGGAAAGAATGAACCAAAGCAGACTCTCAAAACACCTGCGTATGTGTGAGGAGCTGCTAGCATGAAACCCTTCACCCAATAAACTGTAATTACACTCTCTTATGACCATTTACTGTGATTCCCTCACCTAGACAAGTAACCTCTCCATTTTTTCCACTTCATATTTCCTTCATATCTCTTCTCAGAACACCTGCCAATTGTTAACAGGGTCACCTGTATATAAAGACAGGGACTGGGGTTCATGCTGTACACAGAAGTAGAGCAGAGCTAAATAATGAGCTTCATAGTGCTGATGGTGTTACTGTGCTGTCTGACACAGCACAGCACAGCACAGGCTCAGAGCAGAGAAGACAAAGAGGTCAAGGTGAGTGCCACCCTGCAGGACTACACTAGAGAAGGCCAGAGCCGGAATGACAAACAAATGACAGAATTTACTTTTGGCACCCAGCCCGCCTGCCAGCCTGACGTTTACTCCGTGCTGATGGAGCTGAGAGCTGTGGAAGCCAGGCTGAAAGCTGCCGAGAGCCAGGTGACTGAGCTGAAGGCCCTGGAAACCAGACTTACTTCGGCTGAGACCCAGGTGGACGAGCTGAGGAGAGCGAACAGAGGTAAGGATGCAGAGCCAGAAGTATTATGACCTGTGTTTAATGTGCATGTCAATAACAAATAAACTCAAAGGAGGCCCAAATTCAAACTGAAAAACTAATGCAATTAATGGTCTGATGAGAGAACAAAAAATCAATATCAAAATGATATTAAATGTTAAAAAAACATCATGACTATGTTGTGGCCATGTGACCAGATTGCAGATTGTGTTCAAGTGTCTTTCTTTGCATCAGACATTGGCGCCCTGTTCTAATATATAAGGTAGTTTTCTGTTGGTTTCCATTGTTCTCTGTTGTCCTTCAGCTAATTAGCGTGTGATTCTCTTGTGTTCACAGACAGGCCAAAGATAGCATTCTCTGCCTCCATAGGGGGCGATGGGGACACAGGACCCTTCAATGTAGACACCACCGTGGTCTACAAAACCGTCATCACAAACATCGGCAACGCCTACAGCCCAAATACAGGTGATGTTTAAATCCTTCTACATTATGACATAATATATAACAAACATTTAAATATTGTTTTAGATAAGAAGAAATAATTGCTTTTTTATATCCAGCCTTGAGATCAACACTGGGCAGCCAGTATCAGTATTCAATTGCCTGTTTATTAACAAAAAATAAGACAAATCCAGCATTGTGCTCTTTCTCAGAAGGATACTTACATTATTACCATTTAGCAAATGCTGTTATCCAGTGTCTTACAATTTTATCCATACATACTTTAAAGTTTTATTGATTTTTTTTATTGACTGTATTGATTTTTTTATCAATATATACAGTAGCCTATATATTATACTTGTTCAGTCCTGTGACATTACTCCTCCAGCATTAGGCAGAGGTAGTGTTTATATCCTGCATGTATACATGAGGACACAAGCTGAGCTCTACAGACAGCTCTGTAATTCAGTTTGCCTTGGATTGAATGTAAAATATCTTTCTATTTCTATTTCTCTATTCCTGTGTCTGTCTTCTCCACATTATTTCTTTATCAATCCTCTCAATACTATCTCTGTGATGCAGGGATCTTCACAGCACCAGTGAAAGGAGTGTACTACTTCAGAATGTCAATTTTTGCCCGTGGTTCGGTAGCTACAAACGCTCAACTACTCAAGAATGGGGCACGTATAGTTACTGCAGATAGTCACAAGACCGGAGATCCATTTGAGAATAGTTCCAATGGGGCCTCACTTCTTCTAGAAGCAGGAGATCAGGTTTACACACGTCTGTGGGCAGGCCGGCATATCTTCGACAATGCAAACCACCACAGCACTTTCAGTGGCTTCCTGTTGTTCCCTGTGTGAGGGGATGAGGGTATGATGAGCTGTATTGATATAACAATAGAAGTGCCTGTATTTAAAGCATAATTTTAACATCATTATACTGTGTTGGGGCATCTCAACAACAATTATGCCTTTGTTGGTGTCAGATGGATGTCTGATTTTGATTTTCTTTGGAATTGTCAGGGACTCGCAGAGTTTAATCTGTGCAGTGGTCGCTCCAGACCCTGTGAGGGTTCAGTTACAGCTTTTGATATAACAAATCAAACATTTTCTCCAGGACCTCATGCATCGTAACAAACTGTTTGTACGCTACCCCTGTGCCCTTGGATGGTGAAGGACTGTCAGAGTCTTGGGTTTAAAATACTCACCTACATCTCAGCCTGGAATCTCTTTCTCTACTAAAGGGGTCAACTAGGCCCATGGTTGCGCATGCTTGTTTGTGTGAATTTTGTTTCTGAAACAACTGAATTGCTTTACTTTTATTTGTCTTTGATATTCAAGACACCGTACTTGGTTATTTCCATCTAAACTATACTGAAGACAGAGAGCACAAAAAGTATAAGGACATATGTAATTTGAAAGTGTACACCAGTCAAAGACATAAGACAGGAAATATAGTGCACAAGTATGGCTCAGAATCACTCCTTATAAGAACCTGATTGTCTGAATCAAGCCATCCTTTTTAAAGAATTGTTTCAAGATTGCTTTGAATATGTAATGGAGTACTTAATGTGCAATGGCACATAAGCAAAATAAAAAATCTGGTAAGGACACTGGTTCATGACTGGAGACTTACAAGATATATATTTCTATATCTTGATCCATCTAGATTAATCATAAATGCCTTCTTTTGCCTTTGAAGGCAGCATGTTTGAGTATGTGCTCCAAGTTGGCATTAGTTCCCCCATCCCATTGCATTACACTATTGCCATTCAGCAGATGCTCTTATCCACAGCCACTTATATAGGTTACAATTTTTACATGTCACCCATTTACACAGCTGGATATTGACTGAGACAATACTGGGTTGAGTACCTTGCCAAAGGGTACAGCTGCAGTGCCCCAGTCAGGAATCAAACCAGCAACCTTTCAGTTGAGTGCTGCACCTTGCTTTGCCTTCTGTGCTCTGTCAGAGCTAGGAGCCCAGAGGGCATGGAGATGATGCTTTTCAAACGTTTCCAATCAGAAAAGACACAGGCAATGTCAGAAGCTGCTGGGCCACACGGCGGGTCAAAACACACAATCCATGGAGGCGGGAGGACGCCCTGAAAAGGAACATTTTACTCCGTAGTCATATGCTGCCAGCAGGTGGAAAGAACTGAATCCTTCCAGTTCATCAGGAAGTTTGTGTCCTTTCCAGGCAGTTTATAGAGTGCGATTCAGCTCATTACAGGAAAATAAATTCGCAAGACACACACATCTGGACAATCCTCCACTCTTTATTTACCTCATTTTTCTGTCATCGGCATCATCTTCTCGGAAGACATTAGTATATTCTAGTATATAGTATATATTTCTAGTCTAGAAAACTAAGCAGTATCTCAGGAAGATGGAATGTCAACATGTGGTCACCAGGAAGGGTTTGAACACACCATTAGTTGGAGTAAATAAGCAAAACACTGCATAACACACACATCTACCTGTCGATTCAGACCAGCCAACTGGCGTCCCCACACTTGTCCCCGCCCAGAGTCTGTGTGCAGCCAGGTCTGTTCCAGTTTCACACACCTGTGGCCTCCATGCCCCCAAAAAAAGAACAAAACCCTTGACTCTACTCACTTGCAGTTAGAACCAGGAAGATGTACTTCTGCACCTACTGCACAATTGCAATTTGACCTTAGTTATTCTCTTACATTTGTTTCTTATGAGACAATCCATTCTTCTCCAAAGATACACAGAGTGTGAATGGGACAGTGTTGTAATCTGGACATTGAGATGATTCACAGCAATAAGATACCTCTCAGATCCTACTGCTACCTTTGGATAGGCCAGGCCAGGAGCCAATATCTGACAGTTGGTGAAAAGGGCAAAGAACACAGGGGATGTGGGAAAAATGCAGGAGCCGCAGGGAAACATACGCAGGTGACTATATGCTAGGGACGATCACTCAGAGGACAGCTGTGGATTATGAAATACCCAACAAAATGAAACCATTTGGAAGGTTCCAGAAACTCTTACAGTCAACAAACTGAATCTCGAACATTCTCATTCAGGGTTTTTTCTTTTTGGCTCAAACAAAGTTAAATGACGAAGAATACAGAGGTCTGGCGTGAGTGGATCCAGCACGCTAAAGTGATATGCAATAAAACAGACTATCAATGACGGTTCCTCACGTGGTGGCATGACCATTAGGAGCAAGTGTAAGCATTAAGGCAAACACTGGGGACCACCTGTATTTGAACACAGGGGAAGCAAGAGAAAAGTGCAGCATATCTTTCCCATGCCCCATTCCTCATTAATACCACTTTTCAAATACTACTACTACCTTTTAAATACTTAACAGACACAAAATCCACTGTGGAAGAAGACTCCTGAGCTGTACATGAATGCAGTTTAGAGCTCTTTGGATACATGGACAGACATAAGACTTCTTCACTGGGACTGAGAGAGCAGCACTTTGAAAGACCATACCTTTTTAACAGATATTGTACTTTGGCACCAATTAAACCTGCCTGGGGCAGCCCCTTCACCCCCAACCCTCCCCACCCCAACCTGTCACCCTGTAATAGCAGAAAAAAAAGGAACACAGTCTACCCACCACTGGTGGTTAATAGTGCAATCTGATCATGACTAGTAATGATTGTGGTTTTTGTGTTAGTGACTGTTTCTCTGTCAGTTTCAGCAAAAAAAGAGGATTGCCGGCAAATGTTAAACCATGGATTACTTTACGCATTAGTGAACATACGGCCACAACCCAGATTAGTTTACCTAAACGGCAGGACTACCAGGTGTTTTATTGATCCCACTGAGATTAAGATAGATTAGGTGACATTCACAGACCAGTGAGCAAAGGACTTGAGCGGGAGAAAAACTAAAAAAAGAACTTGTAGAAAACAACAAATGATTTGCCAGACCATATCTGATAGTATGGTCTGTAACAATGTGTTTACTGATTGGCTGGTTGTTTTTGGCATTCTTAGTGACTCTGAGATTGTGGGAAGTCGGCCATGCCGGTGGAGCTGAAGAGGGCAGGGTGGAGCAACCACACAGGGTCCTCAGGCCATCTTGAGGAACTGCTCCACTCTGTCAGTTTCCACTGCCACCAAAAACATGGCATAGTCCTGCAGGTTACACAAACACACA